>NC_143185.1:18405833-18716000 GCF_047325235.1 Durio zibethinus
AATTAATGTTAAGGGTTTATTTAAGTAAAAATTAAAAGTTAAATACTTATTTGTATATAAATTAAAAATTAATGGCTTAGTTAGATAAAAATTAAAAATTAAGAATTTATTTGGATACAACAAAAGTATAAAAATTTATTTAAATAAAATAATAAAGTTTAAGAGTTTTTTTTATTATTTTAATCAAAATATTTTTACTTAAAAATTTATTCAAATTCAATATATATATATATATATATAAAAGATGGATCTACTTATCAAGAGTAAAACTAATTTAGTTCCATATCCTTCTATATTTTACTAATTTAATCGTTGAATTTTATATTCTATTCACTACATGTATGTTAATTTTATACGTTTATTAAATATATTTAAATATATCATATACGAAACAAATGCTATATTATCGTCTTTGTCCTCATCTCTTGTCCATTTAATATTTTAAATTTATATACATCGTCATTTTTATCCCCAAATTTTGATATGTATATCTATTTTTATTTAAATAAAATATCGAAGTCTTCATTAAATACAAGTAAATTGACATGCTTGACTATACAATACTTATAAGCAATAATAAGTAGTATAATATTTGTCCCAGCTAGCTATGCGACTGGTCAGGTTGATAAGGATTAACATCTAAGTAATACCCTGACAAAACGAAATGAGACATGTCAAAAGAAACATCAGAAAGGCCCCAACCAAAACCAGACAAGCATATAATGAAATATTCATAACATATTTGTTTTTACGCATTTGCATGCAAACAAATATTAATTAATTATAATTCACATACTGTTAATTATTTAATAATTTGCAAAGCTTCTTATCTCTCTATTGTCTATAAGCACGCGTGAATTGATGAAATAATTAGCAGATAAGATAAAATAATATAAATTCTCTAGTTTAGTAGTTAGCTTAGGTTTGTTTGCTCTTTGTTTTCATCATCGGCATGCTTCATTGATGAGAAGAAAAGTGCATGGCATCCGCATGTAATTTTATATAATTAATTATATAGTTACCTTAAATATTTAAAAATTAAAAACAAACCCTACTTTGATGAGAATTGAGCAACTAATTATGGTGGTGTGGTCTCACCAGCTCAGGAATATTTTAGTTTTTGTCTGATTATTGGATATAACTTTTTAATTTATTATTAAAAATAACTAACGTATATAGTTCTCATTGTTGAAATTACTTGAATATTCTTGTGTTTTTATTAAATATGAAAATTATATTGTGTGAACTAAAATCCATGTTAATATATATTAAAATTATAAACTTTAAAAAATATCATAGTTGTTTATGGTTTTCTAAGTTTAATGACCAGATATTTACTGGAAGACTGATTGTATGCATAACTGACTTGGAAGCTAAGATAATTTTTAATAGAAAGAAGGTTAAAGATTAAGGAAAGTAAGATTTTGGGATGCATTTTTAATATTAAGTCTGTAAAATATTATATATAAGAGAAGGTAAAAAGAATAAGAGGAAGAATATAAGGGAGCAGATAGAGTAAAGGGTTTAAAATGAGATATATGTGGTATGATTTTATTTTTTATATTTAATTTATGTTGATGTGATCATTTATTTAATTTTAATTAAATATTTAATTAGTTGAAGTGATTACCAAATTAAACAGATACTGTATTAACGGATTAGATATTGATTGGATAATTAAAATATAACAATAATAATTTTTATACATATGAAGTTATAAGAGAAAGCAAGAATTCGTGTATTGAACCTTAATTCTTTAAATTATAATGATGATTAATAAACACTAAGTCAAATCTTAAATAGTGTTTTAAATTAAGCACATATATATATATATAAATATATCAAATATAAATTCTAACCTTTCTTCAAACACGAATGAGATTTATCTAGTTATAAAAGCAAATGGCTTGAGTTTGTATAGTTAATTGAAGTCATATTTTGAAATCGTATCCTTGTCATCATTTCAATTCGAAGGGAAGGTTTGCAGTAGATTAAAATGGGATTAGCTCAACGAAGAAACCAACTTTGGTCAAAAAAAAAAAAACAAAGAAAGCAACAAACGGATAATTACTTTACCCAGTTTCATTCGTAGGGACATTATGATTGATGTACGAAAATAATATAATAATTGAATAAAGACACGCCATGCTTATCATAAGCATGCTACAACAACCCAAAAAAAAACAAAGACAACTCATGCAACCACATGTCGGACCAGCACTACATTTTAAAACATAATAATAATAATAATAATAATAATAATAATAATAATAACAATAATAGTATAAGCATCTTTCCAATTTTTTTTTTTTGGTCATTTTCGTTTTGACAAACCATCTAATTTGTTGCTAGAATAAATTAATATTCATATTTCAATGAGCAACATCTGCAAGAAATTGAAAAAAAAATTAAAGTTGAAGCTGTCTTGGAACTTAATTTCTTGCTTCTCTACCTGTTATGCAGAGGATTTGCTCCTGTAGGGATACCTCTCTTGTCCTCAAAAGTGTTATTGCAAAAATTTTTGCAGAATGAATCAATCTGAGAGAATTTGTAAAGTTCACGAGCGGCCGCGGCTACGGCTCCCAAATTTGCAAGAATCAGCAGAACCACTAGAAATGTAAATGCACCCATACTCATCACCATTCAACAAAACTTGAGCTCAGTTGTCAGCTGATTAAAACCCGATGAACCATGGCTTGACCACAACAAAATGTCTGGAAAAGATCTTCAGTAACCATATTAATAGCTGCCGAAGGAAGCTTCTGATTCTTGATGAAGGTAGACTGGCATACTACAAGAAAAAAAAAAAAAGCAGCTTGAAATCTTGTTTTAGATCCCTGAAGGAATATTGAATGAACCTATTTAACTATCAGGAAATTTAAGCAAAATGAGTTATCAGAAGAAGCCTGAATTTGGGTGATCCACGGATGTTTTGAATCTACTTTTCAATGTCTGGTTCGTCTTGTCCACAAGTTTTTTGGGACAGTAGTTACTGTTGTACTTGGCTACCATTTAACCTTGAATGGAAAGCCAGTGGACAGATTCTAAAGAACCATATCTTTCTTATCCTACTGGACCTACTCCAGTTTTTTAATTTGTCCGACAAGCTCTGAGCTCCCAACAGTTACACCAATCTCAAGAACAGATGGTATCTTTACAGAAAGCACCTGAAACACACGCCTGAATAATTAAATTTATCAACCATAGCCTTGTTTTAAGTTGTTATATTATATTATATTTATTATATTATATATAAGCTTTATCCTTTTGCTCTTTTCATTTTTAATGTTACATATACTTTCATCTAATGCTGGTTTTATGATTTGTTCTAATTTATTGCTGGTTTTAATGTTACACACACTTCTATCTCTAAGAAATGATTTGTTCTAACTTATCCATTTGGACCTCTTTTAAATCAATCTTCAACAGATAAGGTTTCCGTTTATATATTCATGCTCAAAAAAATTATCATTGTACCATCTCCTTCAGTCTTCTTCTTATACAAGATCGACGATAATATATATTTATATATTTCAATTAATAAATACTCACTTCTCGTTGTGACATGTGAAAGATATGTATTGTTCAATAAACAATTATATTAAGGAGTATCTTAAAAGTATTTTTAAGAGAAAAAATATTTAAATTAAATATAATGATTGACTAATAATTTCATAATTTTCTAAGGATTTATTGAAAAAGAAAGTATATGTATTTAAAAGCCTTAAAATTATTTTCATTAAAAAAGAAAATTGCTACATGTGAAACAACTTACAAACAGAATAAGATTTATCACTTGTCATATTTTATGTGCTTGAATGTTGCCAATGCTATCAATTTTAAACATAAGTTGAGACATTAAAGAAAATAAAATAATTAAAAAGAAAAAGTGATATATGCTCTTTTTATATCCAAATAAACTAGTTTCGAGCCATGGCCCAAGTTTTAAGTGTCAAGCCCGTTTGATGATGGGAAAAAGAAGAATTGGGCGGCATGACCTTGTGATTCTTGCTAAGCCGAAACCAAATCCACTAATATTTTCCTTTCTATTAGAAATACTTTATTAGATGTTTTCCAAAATTCGTAAAATGCCTATATATACGAAACAAAGTAGAAATTCTGTGTATAAACAAGGGAAGACATTAGAAATGGAGGGGCAAAAAAGAAAAAAAAAAAAAGAGAGTCAAGAAGCACATGCATGGGGCTTTCAGAGCTTACTGGTCATAATTCAAAAGATTTTATCAGCTTAATTATTGGTTCTTTCTAAAAGCTATGTTTGATATTTTGACCAAGAATCGTGTTAGGAATCTACCCCAAATCTAATTTCCTTTAAACATCCTTTTTCCAAACCATTATTTTTTCTTTTCATTTACATTGCAACTTTCCTTTTTACATTGGGCCAAAATAGTTTGAAAAACCAAAAAAACCAGTCAAAGAAGAAATTTCCTGGCCCCATAGTAGGTTCCAACTTACATGACGGTGATATCATTCCTGTCCTAATACTAAATCCATGCCATGATTTAGTGTTTTGAATTGTCTAACCTCAATTCTCACCCATTTAACTATTTCGATTACCAGAAAACAAAGCTGAAAAAGCTAAAAAGATTACGGGGACCCATCAAAGATAATTGGATAAATAGAAAGCGTTTCAGGCGTGAATTCCTGATTAGATCTGATTGAAACTATCTATTAAGACTACAGAACCATAAAAGGTCTTAGTCGAAGGTTTGACAAACTGCCTTATCAAGTTTTCTTTCTTTTGTTTACACTATTTTTTTTTTTTTTGTTTAATTATCTTTTAATGGGGGGATTGTCGTCCTTTTGGGGCCATCCTAATGTTATTCATATGTGATTTGGTTTCCCTTTGGATAATGGCTTTGATAAATATGAAACATGGCAACGCCACAGTTCCCTACCAGTCTTCTCGCTGTCATGTGCTTGATGGGGTCAGCTTGTTGAACTAAATTTTACAGGGACCCCATATTCATGACTTGATTTGGAATGTTCACATGCCATGCTGATCTCTATTTGATTTTGATTTTCTCATTTCCTCAGTGCATGTTTTCCATTCTTAATGCAAGAAAAATTGGGTTAAGTTTGAACGACTGAGTTAGCTTCTCTGATTAACTTCTTTTACGGTTTATGTGGAACATGAAAATTTCATTGACAGTTGACACAAACACTCCTGCCCATATTGAATGTGATATAATTGTAAAGAATATATTTAGACAAAGAAAAATTATAGCACTATCATGATTAAATTTTGAAAATTTATCAATTTGAGACAAAAATGCAGCCGACATCATAGAACAACATGTGATACAAGGTCTACAAAAAGCTTATTAATGAATTACATGACCAAAAGATACATTTTCTCTGGCAGCTAACATGTGATTTTTCAAGGTTTTACAGCTTTCAAGCTCGAAACACAGTTAAGAAACGGGAAACACAAATTTAACAGTCTTGTAAAATTGTCCACATAGCTTCCATTTTCAAACGACGACAGCTTTCAGTCTGTAATCTTCTACAACAATCATACGTGTATATAATTGAAAAATGGCTAGTCATCATGTGTTTTTTTTCTTTATGGTGTCCTTAATTCCCTTTGATAGTAAGAGAAATGACCCCTTGAAAGTGCCCAAAAAGGAAGAGATAGTCCTCAAAAGATACCTTATTACATCAACAACAAAGGATTTTATTTTATTTTTTTTAGTTGGGAAAACAGTAGTAATCTTTTTGCTGTGAAAACCAATGACTACCAATAAAAAACATGGGCCAAACTTACGTATTCCAATCATCTCTTGTTTAAGATTCGCCACTTATTTTAGAAAAGAAGTCATAGAATGATAATAGAAAAAGAAATTACATGTATTTATATTTAAATTCCAAATTTATTAAATGTTATCATGATTGCATGAATTAATTAAATTTCGGATTTAAGATATGCCACTATAGTTTTAAGTATAATTTTTTTAGTTAAAACGATTGTAAATTTACAAAATAAGTAAGTTTGAAAGAGAACACAATGGAAATAGATACCTGCCGACGAACTTACTACATTTAAAATAGTTAGATGGAGCCTTTCAAAAGCAAATCCCTTCATGTCTTGAAGAAAGGAAACAAACCACATGTTGTTGATATCATTGGGTTTTGATTTCTCATCTCTAGAGTTAATTTAAGTAAGAAAGGCAACAAATCACATGTTGTTGATTGGGTTTTGATTTCTTATCTCTAGAATTAATTGAAGTAGGATATCATTGTAGAAGCAACATGGACCTTCTCCCATTTCCTTTCGACTTTATTTTGCAATCTTATACTCCATAAATAGGAATTTCACTAAGTTTGGCAGTAAGTCATTTTAGCCTTCAAATATAATTTTTGCTTTTTTTAAATTTGAATTAGTCAAAAATTAAACCATAATCACTGAAATTAAAAGTTCAAACACTCAACAACTGATCTTTATTTAAAAGAGCTGATCCATCCCAATTTTCACCGAGGAGTCATAGTCTAGCTAGTTTAATCAATAATATCATAAGCTAATCCCTGCCTAACTCTAATTAAGATCTGGCCCTAATTAATCAAATCAACTACTAAATCAGTTTATGGTTAAAGTCATTTATATATTCAAAAGTCCAATCCAAGTCCAAAAAGCTACACAATTCATCATTTGACACCTTTTTTTTTTCCAAGTAACCAGACTAAATATAAATAATTTGATCTTGACAAAGTCTTTTGTTTTTTGAAAATGGCTGATAAAAGCTTGATTGGTGCAGGCAAGAAATTGCAATCAAACTATCCATAATTGGAGGGAAGTCTCATTCAATAAAAAAACAACACGTAAGTTCATATATATATATATATATATATATATCCTTTGCTGTTTCATTATAACCGGATCTTGTTTGCATTAAAAACCAGCTTAGTTGCTATCAAACCTTAATAGACGGAAAAAAATACAAATGAAATAATGCAAAGATCTGTCCCATAATGCCATATATAACTCTTTGGTATAAAAAAATTGGGTTCATGGACCGACAAATTAGCCAACACAAGACAAATGTCTTTTTTGGTGTTTCCTTTGGGGTATAATTACGTTGGCACACACGTAAGGCAAAACCTTTAATTATGTAAAAGTGGAGATTATTATTTAATTATTATTAATTGAAAAACTTTTTATTAATTTAAAGGAGATATGTCAATTTTACCACTCTAGAATTTGTTCTTTCTCCACTTGTATATTCATCACCCCATACAAGAAAAGAGCCAAAAGTAGTAGGCATAACAAATAATAATCCTTTAGCAAACGTCAATGAATAATGAATAATTATATTTTATGTTTGAAGTTCAAAAGAGGGTTGGAGAGTTCATAAAATGATGATGGCAATGGTAAAAAATTGGTGACGAAAATGATGATGATAATGATGATGATGAGAATGAGGGGGCGAGAGTAGTTTCCTGGAAAGTCACCCTCTTTTCCAGGAAAGTGCTCTCATCATTTTATTGGTCCAACCAAAATTTCAGGCCATCAATTGAAAGAACGAAAGAAAAAAAAATAGTATTTTTTTTAATAAAATGATCAGAAATTTCTTATCATTCATGTTACTGTCCACACCAATCACGATAGCTTGCCTATAACGTATACATGTATTACTTGCAAAGTTGCAAGAACCCCATGACTCAAGACCCTCCACTTGATTAATAATGAAACCTAATAGGTTCCATTATTCTAAGGTGGAATATCTAGCTTTTGGGATTAGATTTGGAATTTTAATCAAAAGGGAATTTGAGAATTGAGGGGCAGGAGAAGAAGCTAAGGGAAAGGAGGGGGGGTCTTTAAGGGTCGTATGTCTGACCCCCATGGAAAATCTCCATAATGAGATTGTGAGAAAAAAAAGGAAAGGGGTGAGCCCTTGGGACATCACGTGGTGTATGACCCACCAGTTCCCTTAAAGAGAGGGCATCTCTCGAGATTATGGGTAGCCCTACAATTTTTCCTCTTTTTTTTTTTTTGCTTTTGAGTGAATCATCCATTCCATTCTTTGTCTACACGCCTCTCACCACCCATTTTTTATTTTTCTTGGCTATCTCTTGCTTTGTAGCCTTTCTCTGCTCTCCTCTCATGTATGAAGACAACCGAATTAAAGACAGATACACGTGAGCTAACCTCCTTCTCCCCACACCCTTTTCCTCTCTCACTTAATCATAACCTCCAACTGATTTATCATTATCACAATTTCTTCTTCATTTGAGACACCCAAAAAGGTGGACACTATTACACCATGAAAGTGGGATGACCCATTTGTACTATTCATTCAAGAATTACTTAATTTTTTATACTACAAATCTATTCAACAAAGATACATAGATAGATATTTATTTATTACTACTAGGAATTTTTTTATTGTAATAGCAGAAACTTGCTAGAATTTTTTTTTTTTGACAAGTGTGTAAGAAGAAGTTTATGAGCAAGTGTGTATGTAAAACACATGGTTGATTTTCAACTTACATGTCCAACAAGATTTCTAACTTCTTAGTATTTGAAAAAGCTTAAAAGGAAAGACAATGTAAACAACCATTATTTTCTTCTATTTTTTATCAAGAACCTTGTACAAATATTGGGGAGATTTTTTCTAGATATTGAAAAAAAAAAAAGTCAAATTGTGTCATCACTCATCAGACAAATTTTAAATCATCTTTTTTTTAATCACTTTCATCCATATCCATATCCATGTGATCAAAGCTATCAATAAAAATTTAAGGGGAAATGATCAAAAAACAAGAAGTCTATCATTAGACAAGGAACAAAAGAATCAATAATAAATACTAACAGCAATCCCTTCATAGATACTATATCTTTCTAATTATTATCATTTACAAACATATATTTAAAAAGATGAGGAGATTGATCAGTAATTATACTATTGATTTTTTTCTACAAAGTAATTAATTACACTAATTTTAATTCACTAAAAGCCCTTTAACCAAAAAATAGAGGGGTTGTGGGTCTATTTTTGTTTTCCTTTCTTTTGCTACTAAGTTTGATCTAACAAACTTAATCAACATGCTGCAGAAGGATTGGTGAAGGGATTATAGAAATGAGGCTTTGAAGCCATTGAAAATGGGTTCTTGGAATTGCCATCGCCAACGCCACCAATTCTTTCGCAAGATGGGCACATGGTGAGAGTAGCTGCTGGCATGTGCATGTAAAAGGGTTGAGCCAGTTTCAGTGCCTTGAGTTCTTGTAGCTCCCTTTGTAGTCTCCTGTTCTCCTCTGTCAGGGTCTCACAACACTTCTTCAAGAACTCACAGTCCACCTCTGTTTGCTTAAGCTTTGTTCTGTTCGAGAAGAAAGCAAAAATTTTCATGATTTGTTCGATAATTAAAAAGTAAAGGCAAAAACTTTCTACATATATCAACGAAAGCCTGCTGCTTTGAAGTACATGTTCCTTGTGCTTTATGCACAGGTTTACTTTGAGCTGAAAATGTTGTTGATAATGTTTCTTTTGGGGTACAAAGAAGCTTTTTCTTTTCGTGCGTCTTTTGGGAAATTTTCCCAGTTATGTTACTGTTTAATTTGTTGTAAAAAAACATTTCTGGATTATGGTTTTAATCGTAAGGATCATAAAAGATGATCAGTTTACCTGGCTCTCCTGTTCTGAAACCATACTTCAACTTGTCTAGGCCTCAGGTTTAACTGCCTTGCTAAAGCTTGCTTTTGCTTCTGTTAGCATAAAATGAAAAGATTAATCAGTAAATTACTATGATAAAACAACTAATTGATCAAACTGATTGAGATAAATATATCAGATAAAAGAATTGGAGAGGGAGACAGCTTACAGGATTGAGAGTGCTATGCTGTTTGAAGCTTTCCTCGAGAAGAGCAGATTGTTCTTTGGAGAGCCTAAGTTTCTTTCTTGCATTAACACCGTCTTCATCTTCATCACTGATTCTAGAGGAATTCTTCTCTACCTCTACTTCTTCGCTGCTAAGGTCTCTCTCCCTCTTGACCCTACCACTAGAAAACGAAGAAATAGCACTATGAGAAGAAGCTTGACGATACAAATCACCGGCGACAGGTTCCTCATGGCGATGAAGATAACCATCAATCTTTTTGCTAGCAGTAACTTGGTAACTCTCACCCGAAAGCCCCAGCGTCAGGAATGGTTCAAAACTAGTCGCTGCCGTAGCTGTTTGTTCAAACTTGAGACATGATGAATTCTTGGGCGTTTGATTGTTGGCCTTAGATGGAGTTTCCAGGGTCGAGGAGAAGCCTAACCTTAGAACAAGGCCTGTATTACACGCATCATCAAGACCCATAAAGCTGAAATTTTTTGTTTACCAATGAAGTTGGTCAGTTTATTTTAATATGTATGCGAGCTGAAGAAGGAAATAAATGAAAGAGAGAAAGAGAGAGGGGAAGAAGAAAGGGGGAGCGGTTTGAAAGATATGAGGGTGCAAAAGGGTCTTAAGAAGGGAAGAGAATGACTAAGACTTTTTAAAGGGGAGAGTTGAGTGGGTGGGTGGCTATGATTATTAATCAAAGGAATTAATTGAGTATAGAAACGAATCTGGGTATGAGAAATTATGAATGCTCCTCCTCCTCTCTCTCTCTCTCTATACAAAGGTTGACCATTTGCACCCCACCACAATTATCTCCATTATATTAACAAATAAACAAGGCAATCTCGCTCTCTCTCTCTCTCTCTCTCTCTCTCTCTCTCTCTCTCTCTCTCTCTCTCTCTCTCTCAAAGCTATAGAAATCCCACAATTCACATGGCGATGGTAAACACATCAAGAGAATGATCCGTCAGCACTTCACCATCCGTTAACGTACCAAATTTAACTATTACGACTACTCTACTATCACTTTTTCTTTTTTTCCAACAGTGGCTGCTTTTTGTGTACGTATATTGTTTTACTTTACATGCTTCAAAATTATTAGCCAACTTTTGCTTTGTTTTTTTACTTATTTCCCAAACATCCTTAATTGTATTTTTCTTCTTTTTATTTATTATTTTTTGTTCAATCTTTCCCAAACTATATATGGGCTATGTTTTTGAATCCATTCAAAGATCACTTATGCTATAAAATTTCTTTTCACAGAAGAAAAGGTTGATAATGTATAGTGATAGTTGCATTAATTTGGGTAATTATTAAAACCGGCTGCCTTAATTTGAAAATTATGATATCAAGAGAGGACAATACATTATTGGATATGAACAAGTTCCCTTTACAACAGACCACATGAACTGTCTCCCACTCCATGCCTGGTTGAACTGGTTAGAGATTGGTATCATGTCACCTTGCTTACCAAATATTGCGCTTGATCCATTCTTTTTTTTTTTTTTAAATAAAGAAGCTGGTGGGCAGTTTTTCCCTTGCTTATTATGAATGTGGAGATTAGAAAAGGATACCCACTATCTCTTATAGCTTGAATGATCATGTGTGGTAGTTTCTTTGTTTTCTTGTTTGTTGTACAGGGAAAAGAAAAGAAAAGAAAGGAAAAGTAGGTAGACACCATTGGGGAGTTTCAAAGAGTTTATAATGGTGCCAGAATATGATCCATGAGCAAGAATCCGGATCTTTGCTTAACTAGAAAGTTGATGTGGAAAGTTTGGGGCCTACTGCTACTGCCCTCCAGTCCTCTCCAATACATTGTTTAAGCACTTCCCAATAATGCTTTGTCGGCTATACTGATTAGAAGTTAGGTCACCCATTAAACATGATTAAAACTCTAAAATAATACAAAACAAAACAAATCCATATATCACGAGATCAACCTTTTGTTAGTTGTTACTGGCTAAACACCCCCCCAAAAAAAACATTTTTTTAAAAATAATTGACATAAAAATTATGGGAATTTTGCTTTCATTCAGGGACTTTGATGGTGTCCCCTGGACCAGCCATTTATCAGAAAGGTGCGGTGCACTTGTTTTCTCTATAGTTTAATATTTTTTTTAAAAAAAATTAATTTTCAGCTTATCAGATTTAACACTTTGGATCAAAAAGTTGTAATAATATTATTATTTTAACTAACCAATAGGAATTTGGCAAGCTATTCTGTTCTCTGATTCGTCAGTTAGATTATGCTTTTTCTTTGTTGATATTCGGATTAGGCTGAATTTTGGTGTGTCCGTATGTGTACGGTGACTGCGTATATTTTAAAAGCCGAGTCAGCCGACGCTAATGAAAGATCCGCCGTTTTGCATTAATAAGATATTTTGTCGAATTTATAGATTCAGTTTTTTTTTTCTCCAAAAATCAATAAAATTGAATAATAAATTAACAAAATTCAATATTAATCCATATTACAGTGCCAAAATTCACCTTTATCTCTTAATTTTATAATGTATGATTTATTTTGTATTTTAAAATATTTTTATTAATTTTTTAATTTTTTAATATGCATAAATATATCTTATTAGCAGTGTTTGAAATAATTTTTATATATATGCTAAAAAAAAAAAAGAAACATGCATGTTTTAAGTATTTTGCTTTAGAAAACTAAAAGGAAATAGCCAACCTAACAACCAAATAACACTTTAGTCTATTCATGAATTACCATTATCCACAATGGAAAAAGGAGAGGAAAATTCTTTGAAAAAATATAGATTAGAGTATAAGCAATCCTTGAATGGGTGCAACAACATAGACCATATTATTAATTTATCATTGCTTGGAAAGAGCTAGTCAACAAAAAGAAAGTCATAGAAATAAAAAAGAAGGTGGACAGGAAAAAGAACAGTTGAATTCTTAGGTCTCAATTTGGTTTTGTGTATAAATCTTGAATGAAGGAATTTTAAAAAAAAAACATTAGGTGTTTTTTTTTTTATATTTCCATTTCTTTTTTATATACAAATTTAAGTAAAAAATTATTGTTTCAGTTATAAATCATAATTTGAACTCATGGTGACTCAAATTGATCTTGAGTTTCAATATTCATTAGCATCCTAATGACATATGAAATGAAGATTTGAATATTAAAAAAATATTTATCTTTTGGGTATAAAAATGATTCTAGAAAAAAGAAGAATTAATTGGCTCATTTTCCTATTGAATGAATGAATTCAAAAAGAAAAAGAAAAAGGAAAAAAAAGAGGAATGGTCTGGTTGGCATTTGCCATGCATTTTCCCTTCACACACTATAAAGCTTAATTATCCAACCAACTACAATAGCTTCCATCCATGGGCTTAGGCCCCTGCCAAGCTAGGTACACTTTCTCATACATTATTGATGCATAGGAAAAATGAAAATATTACTACATTAATTATGATGTGTTTGAAAAGGAAAAATAAAATAGAAAATTCATGCAATTTTTTTGAAAGGGAAATTGTATATACATTCAAATTAGATAGATTTTTTTTTTTGAATCATTAAATGTAATCTAAGCTCTCAACCTATTTAATTAATAGTTTCTTTTTTTTTATAAATATAATTTTAAATTATACGATGAGAGATATATAGAGATAACACATGATTGGATGGCACTTTCTTTTTTTTAAAAAAAAAAAATAGAGATTCAACGCCCACGAATGGACTCACATGTTACATAAAAACAAAGATAATAATTTACAAAAAAAAAAATAAAAAAAGTATGCATGGGTTGAATTTTTAAATTCCAAAAACTTGTTTGACATATGTACATGTTTTATATAATAACGATATATTAAAAAATAAAGAAAATTTTGTAATAATTAAATGAACACGAGACAACATTATAACCATGTTAATAAAATTTAAAATTTTAAAATTAGGAAATGTTTTTAATAAAATATGTGGTAGACCCTTTTTTTTTAACTTAAAATTTTACTTTTTAAAATGATCTTAATATAATTTAAACTCAAATTGTAATCCTAATATAAATCTCAACTTTTCAAAATAAAGAAAGTGGAAAAGAAAGTGGGAATAAAGCCTAATTTCATAGAGTAAAAGATACGTGTAATGGAATTTGGAAAATGTGATCTATCCATAGATTGAATGGCTGAATACCAAAAGCAATCAGATTATTAGCCATTATTTTTGGACCTTAGTAGGTAGACATTGACTTTGACAAAGTTGAGAAAAAAGATAAACAATTATCTATAATAATTTATAAATTAATTAACCAATTAATTAAAAGTGGTATCCCCCAGCCCAACCTTCACTTTGGAGGGGTATGATTGTAAATAATTACACATTCATTATTTTTTTTTTTATAAAAAATCCACTACTTTACTTTAAAAATTAATCAGCATGACCCAAAATCCCATCTATCCGCTAGGTTCAATTTTTTTTTTAGTACAAGTAAAATATTTTTTTTATCGTGTGATCTATTTGATTTAGGTGCTCAAAATAAGAAAAAATAATTATTTAAGTATAATAAAAATAAAAAATTTTATTTAAATAAATTAATAGAATATATGATTTTTTATTATTTTAGCTTAATTTTAATAATTAAAATTTAAATCATAATAAAATTAAATAAAAAATAAAAATTGACATTTAATTAATTATCAGATTAAAGTTGACACATGGCTTGTTGAGATATATTGAGATTTTAAGGGACAAGTCGGGACCACCAATGATTTGATATCATGGGCATGATGATTATGGAGCGTAAAAGATGGCAAGTAAGAATTTGGGAATTTTTTTAAAAAATTTTCCATTGCAATTATTGTATGCTATAGAGTTTCTACATGTTACCATAAGAATTCTCACCACTCTTATTAAATATTAAATATATATTTGACTTAAATATAAAAAACTCTTCAATAAAAATTAAATAATTATTCAAATTTTATTATTATCAATTGATACCTCAATTATATATTTTTATTCAATTAAGTCTTTAAATATGTATTTTTTATTCAATTAAATTCTTTAATATTTATTTTTAATTCCACACAATTAAATATTTAATTAAACGAAACTAGGCATTGATGATTAATTAATTTTTATTTAATTAAAATTCAATAAATTAAATAGATATTTAAAAACTTAATTAATTATAATAAAACAATACATATTTAAATGATTATTTTATTTTAATTGAAAAACTTTGTTATATTTATGCTTATATATTTTATAAGATAAGAATGTTTAGTCGCATAATGAATAACACAAAAATAAATTTCCCACCATCTCGAAGATTTTAACTTGAAATCTAACTTATGTAATATCTCTCTTAACTTAAATAAGTAGTAAGTGTTATAAAAGAGTTTAGATGTTATTATCAAGAAAAATCAGGATATTAAGAATATTTTTATTCCCTCATACTAATTTTTTGTTCATTTTTTTTATGTCTCAAAATAATATTTTTTTAATATTTAGAATTCTTACTTTTTATGGTTTAAAATTATTTTTATAGTTTTTTTTTTTATTTTTGACATTAAAAATCATGAAACTTTAATATTATAAAAAAATTTTAATTTTAATATTAATATATAAATATCAAAATGTTTTTCTTAAATTTTGTAAAAATCAATACAACTCGATCAATTTAAGACATAAGGAGTATAAAATTATAAGTATAAAAAAATTATAATTATAATCAAGTATTATATCATATATTAAAAATAATTAAATCAATTGATAAATTAAAACATAATTAAAAATAATTAAATCAATTAATAAATTAAAACATAATTAGATAAATCCAATATAAAATTGAATCAAATTTATATACAGTAAGATTTAAACTTAAAATCTTAAAATTATAAAGCATCTTTTTTACCGTTAAACCGAAACTTATTTGATAATAAAATTTTTTTTCACATATGATTTAAAAGTAAAGGATATAAAGAGTATTTGAAAAAATAATTTGATAAAAAAATATGTGATTTTTTAGGGATATAATTGAAAGAAAAAGGGATTCCAACTTGAGTCTAATTATTATTATTCTTTGGCATTTGGGATTTGAAAAATTCCCCTTTATTATAGTACAAAAGTATTATCCCACCGTGTGGAAAAGGAGTAGGAAGCATTTTTGCTTTTAACTTATCCCACGTTTTTTCTATTGGAAAAAAATGGTTATGATATAACGTGGAATATTACCTCAACCGGAAAAAGCAAAAATAAAATAATAAAAAGGGAAGAATCATTTGATGATGAGGGGCAAAGAGTTGGGGCTGAGTTTGTAAATTTTGAAAAAAAAAAAAGAGTTTAATTTTTTATAAAGATAGAATCATTTGGCATTGGAAAACAAAACTATCAATTTTTTAAAATTTTACATTATTTTTATATTTATTTAATTAAAAATAATATGAACATACTAATCAGGACTTGAATAGTGATAAGAAATAAGTGCTAAAATCTTAAGATTTTAGATTTAAGTTTTATTGTGTGTGAATTTGATTGTTTAATTAAATTATAATTTATTAATTGATTATTTAATAATATAATAATTAATTATATAAATGTAATATTTAATTATAAATGTAATTTTCAAAAATAAAATAATACATACGTAAATTCCATGGCAATTGAACTAATATAATACTTTTTGTTTGATTTTGAAAATTTTTTATTTCCTTTGTCAAAGTAAAAACAAATCCACCGACTTTAACTAAAGCAAAAGCTTTGGCTTGCCCCACTAGAACACTCTTTCTCTTCTCTCTTTTGGTTTTCTCTAAATGACTTGTTGGGGTGAAAGCTTTCAGAAGCAAAGATCATTGCTTGCGTTTAAAAGTAGTGAAATGGGAGACCCATGTCACACCCCACAATGGTGACTTCCTTGTTGTTGTTCAATCAAAGAACGAGATAAACGATACCCCACAATATTAAACACTTGGAGGGGAACCCCAAATTTTGACTTGTTGGTTGGAAGGGACTAATGACCTTTGAGGGAGGCAGAAACAGTTGAGAAATTACCGGCGGCTGCATTGTGGCGCAAAGTTAAGGCAATATGGCCCCATGGTCAACAGATCACAGATGGAGAGCCTCATTGGCTTACATATGGGCAGATTTGTTGGTGGGGTGGAACATGGCTACAATGATGCTGTGATTGTGGGTGCCAGAGGCCACAGTTAAGCCACATGGGCATGGGCATATCCACTTGGCCGGGGCCATGGCATGATATCTATGAATATGATTAAGTTCTTGGAGCCGGAATTATGCCTTCCATGTGAAAAATTATTCTTCGTGTCATAATTGTGTCACTCAGTTTAAGTGGGGTTTGACAATATTACAGATTTCAAGCCAAACAAAAAACCTCCCCTATCTTTTCAGACGGCAATAGAATTATCATCATCATTATCAATGGGAAGCAGTTTTGGTCAATTCAATTTTAATAAATAATGTCATATCATTACTAAAAATAATGTGAACATGATCTTAGCTAAAGATGTTAAATTGTTTTTTTTAATCAAGTGTTTGTCATTTTATGGCACATTCCGCACTTTTTTAAAAATTTCAAATTCATTTTTTTACTTACTATTTCCAATTTTTTTTATTTTTTATTTTTGTTAAAAAAAAAAAAAAAACCAGAAATACACACAAGTGTCAATCAAATAGAGTTAAAAATTCATCATTTTACTCTATTCCTTTGTTTGGGCCTTTGGGGCAGACAGCCTTATGCTTTCGCCCACCAAAGTTGATCATGAATATATGCAGATAATCAGTCCAAAAAATCTTCACCTAATTGTCATTTTCATAGATGCCACATTAATTAGAACAGAATTCATGTGCAAGTTTCTCATTGATCATTGAGATGCATTTCACTATAATCCCCGCATATAGTATTGAAACAACCAACAAAAATCATTTTCACAAGTGTAGACATCCTATTTAATCTAAGGTCTATATTAATCGGGTTCAATTTAATTTCAATCACAAAAGCTCAAAATCAATTGGGCTCGGGTTTATCCAAAGTCCAATAGTTCTTTTTTTATGATTTGTTTTATTTTTGTTTTATTTGTCTATATATATATATATGATTTATTCTATTATCTTTTCTTTATTTGTTAATTCTTTTTAATTTATTTGATTATTTCAAAACAAAAATAATAAAAGATCAAAAGAAAAAAATTAAAAAGATTGGCTTTGTTGAATTGATAATCTTCAATTTCAAATTGCTGAGTTTGATTTAATCTGAAATTCTCCAAACTTGCCCTATAATTACACACAAAATCAAGGAGAAAAGACACGGATCAAAAAGCAAAATTATTGAGAAAGTAACAAAGAAACACATAGCAATCACTAGAAAACAAGAGGAGAATGAGTAGCCAATTTAGACATCACCCTCACCCTTCATTGCTATCCCACTATCATCACCAGTCAGGGAAACTAAAAGGCCAAACACTACCATTCCTTTTTCCATTTCAGTTTTTTTTTTTTTCATGATAGGAAATGTAGGGGAAACTAGATACAATCGACCTAGATAGAATTCCTTAAATACAATAAGTTTCAATATTTTAGCCAACGAGATTCAGTCGCAATACACAGATACAATAGAAAAATGTAAATGAAAAATTCATGTTTCAATAGACTTAAAACATTTTAAATCAAACTTTCCTGCTATACTGCTCTTTAAGCCATTTATCGTGCATCACCACCAACAACACATAAAATAGTCCCCAATAAGTGCACTAAGGTGAAATCAGTACAAGCCAAAAAGCCCAAGACCAAAAGCCATCAAAGAGACAATCAAGCTTAACTTCTTGCAAAACCTAAAAAACACCACAAATTACACAGAAAACAAACACAAAGCATCAAGAAATCAATAGCTTTCAAAACAAAAAGCATCAAGAAACCAAATATATGATCAGATCAGGGGTCTCGGGTTCAAGATTTTTGAAAAACTTCCAATAATTCATAGAGATAGGAAAAACAACAAGGAAGAAAATGGAATGCCAATGACAGAAGTGGCAGCAACAGTGGCAACACTTAGGTGGTCGATGACAGTTATTGGGATTTTTTGTGATTAAACCTACGAGGAAGAAAAGTGTTGTGAGGATGACAACATACTGAAAAATACGTTTGATCAGATGACATAAAGAGGTTGAAACTGTTGCGCCTGAAGCAATAATCACAACAATATATAAGCAATAGACAACAATCAATAATAAAAAAACATAAAAAAATAAAGCACACATCAAGATTTACGTGAAAAATCTTTCAGTATAAAGAGAAAAAAACTACGGACCATCAAAAAAATCTTCACTATCAAATAATAGGTATACAAAGTTTTTCTCTAACTAAAACTAGAGCTAATCAACAACTAGAGAAATAATAAGAGAAATCTCACCAAATAAGTGACTCAACAAATACACTCTGGATTTGTTCCTAGAGAGCTTCAAACTCGATTTTCACCGTTCAGAATGTAGAACTCTGAATCATAAACCTCTTGACAAGGTTCTAACTCAATCGGACCACGGATCGACTTCCGTTCAACCAACTCTCCCTTCTTTTTTTTTTTTACTTTTTTTGGCTTTTTTCTTTCTCTATTTGGTTTTTGACACCCCCTTAAAACAACCTCACATTTTTTTTATTAACTAGCTAGGGCTCTGTGTAAAATAAAAAATCAAGACCCATGGCCTTTACTTGGTCTAAAACCACTTACATGGGGCTAAACCTCATTTTCCTAACAATCTCCCCTTCCAGCCCCATTAGAAGGAGATTCATCACCATAACAGTTTCATTTGAAACTTACCTTGGCTAAGGACCTCATTTCGACCAAGTTACTGCAAAGCTCAAGCTTTTTCCTAAGAAGTATCTTAGTCAACATATCTGCTACATTCTTATCAATATGAACTTTTTTCAATAGCATCTACTGTTCTTCAATCACTAAACGTAACCAATGATATCTAACATCAATGTGCTTTATTTTAACATGGTACATGATATTTTTACTCAAATCTAAAGCACTCTGACTATCACAAAATATCACATACTCTTTTTGATTTAACATCAATTTAAAAAGAAAATATTTCATCTAAAGCATTTCTTTACATGCTTCAGTTGCTACAATATACTTAGCCTCTATAGTTGAAAAAGTAATACACTTCTGTAACTTAGATTACCAAGATACAACTCTTCATACAAAAGTGAACAAATACCCTGAAGTAGATTTCCTACCATCAGGATCGTTTGCCATGTCAGTATCATAAACCCTTCTAGAACTGGTTGTGAAACTTCATAAGTCAAGCATATTTTTGAGGTACCCTTCAAATATCTAAAAATATATTTTACTGCTTTTCAGTGAACCTTCTCCGGATTAGAAAAAAATTTGTTCACTATACCAACTGCATGAGCAATGTCAGGCTTTATACAAACTATAAGATACATTAAAGAACCGATTGCAGAAGAATAAGGAATACTAGACATAGCTAATTGCTCTTTCTTAGACACTGGATAAAATTTTTTACTTAGATAAAAATGATTGACAAGTGGACTGCTAACTGATTTAGCATGTTGCATGTTGAATCTATCAAGCACTCGTTCAACATACTTTTCCTGTGATAACCATAGCTTTTCAGCTTTCCTATCTTAGATATTGTCCATACCAAGAATCTGCTTTGTTGGACCTAAATCTTTCATATCAAAAAACTTAGACAATTATTCTTTCAACCTACAAACCATACTAGCATCTTGTCCTACAATCAACATAATATCAACATATAATAATAAGATAATGAAGTTACCATTAGAAAATTATTTAACATACACACAAAAATTGCTGCTGTTCTTTTATAGCTATGACTCATCATAAAAGAATCAAACTTCTTGTATCACTGTTACGGAGCTTGTTTCAAGCCATACAAGCTTTTTTTCAATTTGTAAACTAAGTGCTCTTTCTCTTTCACTTCAAAACCCTCAGGCTGATTCATATAAATGTCCTCCTATAAATCACCATGCAAAAATGTAATTTTAACATCAAGTTGCTCAAGCTCAAGATTCAAACTAGTTGCTAATCTCAGTACCACTCGAATAGAACTCATCTTTACAACTGGAGCAAAGATCTCATCAAAATTGATGCCTGATTTCTGAGAAAAATCTTTTACTATCAATCGAGTTTTGTACCTCACTAGGTTGTCACCATCTTTTTTTAACTTGAACACCTATTTATTCTTTAATGGCCTCTTTTCTTTTGAAAGTTTAACAAGATCATAAGTATCATTCTTTCATAATGACTCTATCTTTTCTTTCATTACTTTTAACCAATACTTTTTATCCGAAATAACCTGTACATCTTGAAAGCTTTCTAGCTCCCCTTCATTGATAACTAAAATAAAATTTAAACTTGGATACTTGATAGATGGTCTGCGCTCTCTAATAGATCTCTTGGGCTAAGACTCTGCATCACTTGATGTCGAAGGTAGCTCCCATTGCTCAATACTTTCAGGTAGAGAGGATTGCTCTTCCTGCTCAAAACTAATTGCATCTGACTTATCACCAACTGTGGCTAGCTCATTCATATCCTTAAGTTCTGTTTCTTACTCATTTTCACCATCTATGGCTCTTTCCTGTGAAATCCTTATCGGTGTTGAAACATTACACTCACCAGTAACCCGTGTAGTCTTTTCATTTTTCTCAAGGTCTACTATGATTTCTTTTTTTATGAAAGATCATATCTCTGCTTCTAACTGTCTTTCTCTTTACTGGATCTCATACCCTGCAGCCAAATTCCTCATTATCATATCCTACAAACACACACTATGTGACTTTACTGTCAAGCTTTGATCTTTACTCTTTTGGCACATGCATGAATGCTTTACACTAAAAAACTTTCAAGTGAGAGTATGAAGTATTTTTCTCTATCCACACTCTTTCTGAAATATCAAAGCCCAAAAGAATTGATGGTGACCTGTTAAGTAAATAACAAGCTATGTTGATTGCTTCACCTTAGAATGGTTTTGGTAATTTTGCTATCTTCAACATACATCTAACTTTTTTCACAATTCATTCTTTCAGCTATACCATTATGCTACGGTGTTTCAGGTTCTGTCATCTCATGCCTGATCCCATGTTTTGAACAATACTCTTCAAAGCCTTTAGATGTGTATTCTCCACCATTATCAGTTCAAATACACTTCAAAGGTAAAACCCTGTCATCCTTTCAACCATGGCATGAAATTTTTAAAAATACTACAGTACCTGACTTTTGTATTTCAACATATGCATCCAAGTCTTACATGAAGCATTATCAATAAAAGTAACAAAATATCTGCTACCACCTAATGACTCAACCTCAATAGGACCACATACATCAGAATAAATTAATTCCAATCTATTTTTTTTCTAAGAACTTTTACGAAAAGAAACTCTATGATGCTTACCAAACAAAAAATAATCACATGAATCGAGAGACATACATTTGGTCAAAAGAATAAGAGACTGCCTTGTCAAAACTTATAACCCCTTTTCACTCATGTGTGTTAGCCTTCTGTGCCATAAGTTTACTGAAGCATCATCTTCAACGGCATTTACCTATTTACCGTTCAATTGTATCCATGTCTTATACATTGTGCAGCATAGTTTTCTCCTTACAACTACCATAGATCCTTTGAGAAACTTCCACTGTCCATTCTTTTATTGACTTTCATATCCCTCTTTATCAAGGACATTAATAGTAAACAAGTTCATTCTCATATCTGAAATGTGTCTGACATCTTTTAAAGTCAACATGCAGCTTATACTAATTTGTACAATAATATCACTAATCCTAACAATCTACGACACACTCTTATTTTTCATCTTGGTACAACCAAAGTCTCTTACTTTATAAGTTGTAAATAACTCTCTCTTAGAAACACAATGATATATTGCTCTTGTGTCAACTATTCACTCAATGTCGGGATTACTAACATGATTACAATCACCATGTGTACAAATCAAAGTAACTGAATCATTAGTTGAATTCACTACTGTAACATTACCATCATCTGAACTCTTATCTTTTTCATCTTTTTGCTCTTGTTTCAAGATTTTACAGTTTCATTTTACATGACTTACCTTACCACAATAGAAATATTTTACTTTACCTCTAGACTTAGATCTATGTTTAGACTTACCATAACCTTTTGAGTCTTGACTCTGTCGATGTTTTTACCTCTGTTCTCTGTGACTAGTGCTTGATTTTCAGGGTCTACATCTTTTCATCTTGCTTTTTAATTAAACATACTGTCCTTTACTATCTTCAATGTCACCTTATAATCAGGAGTTGGATTAAGAATAATCATAACTAAAGTATTTCAATTGTTTGACAATGAACCCAAAAGAAATAACACATTCATTTCATCATCCATCTTAAGCTCCATAGTAGTCATCCGATTAAATATATCTTAAAAATCATTCAAGTACTCTATAATAGATCATTTATCCCTGTACCGTAAAGTTGTAAGCTTTTAAACAAGTATAACTTTATTCATACCTATTTTTCTCTCATACAATCTGCCAATTTTTTTCAAACAATGTGAGCATCTGACTCCTGCGCTACATGATGAAACACGTTGATATCAACTTATTTTTTGATTGTAGCCAGCGTCTTTCTACCTAGCTTCTTTCAGCTTTCATCTTTCATATCTGCTGGTTTAGTCGAATCATCCAATACTGGCTCATACAAATATTTACAGTATAGATGATCCTTTATCATAGGTTTTCAAATTAAATAATTTGATGCTGTCAATTTTATCATAGAACCTGTATCACCCTTCATGATTTCAAACATAATTTACTTCTATTCTGGATTACTTCTGTATCGATGTCTCAAAATAACTCTCGCTCTGATACCACTTGTTGCGCCTGAAGTAATAATCATAACAATACAGAAGTAATAGACAATCAATAATAAAAAAACATAAGAAAAATAAAGCACACACCAACATTTACGTGAAAAACCCTCCAGTGTAGAGGGAAAAAAACTATAGACCATCAAAAAAATCTTTACTATCAAATAATAGGTATACAAAGTTCTTCTTTAACTAAAACTAGAGCTAATCAACAACTAGAGAAATAATTGAAGAAATTTCACCAAATAAGTGACTCAACAAATACACCCTGGATTTGTTTCTAGGGAGTTTTAAACCTGATTGTCACCGTTCAGAATGTAAAACTCTGAATCATAAACCTCTTGACAAGGTTTCAACTCAATCGGATCATAGATCGACTTTCGTTCAACCAACTCTCTTTTCTTCTTTTTTTCTCTACTTTTTTGGCTTTTCTTCTTTCTCTACTTAGTTTTTGACACCCCCTTAAAACAACCCCACTTCTTTTTTATTAAGTAGCTAGGATTTTATGTAAAATGAAAGATCAAGGCCCATGGCCTTTACTTGGTCCAAAATCACTTACATAGGGCTGGACCCTATTTTTCTAACAGAAACAGTGGAGGAAAGTCACGGCTTGTAACTTTAAATTTGGGGCATTTAAAAAGGATTTTCAAAAGCTCAAGCCTATATCCGAGATGAAAAAGTGAAGAGGAAGCGAATGTGAAATTTTGGGCTGCATTGGTGATCAAACTGCGATTGTGCATGACGATGACACTATTGATCGAAATATAAAAAATAGGATTATTGTTTATCTGTTTCTTGTAGATGGGGAGGAAAATAAAGTTAAAGAGGAAAGCTGAATAGAAGAAATGAAAGAAAAAGTAAATTTAGCTTTTATAACGAGCATGAAACATTGTGTTTCAACTAAGTGAAAAAAATCCGTGTGTCAACCCGATTTTGGATCTGGAGCCCGCATTTGAGAACCATCTATTTCACAAAATTCAACGTTGAGCCGTGAAATTGTACCATTAAGCTAAGCCAAGTTCGAGCCATTCTAGTTGATTTCTGCTCTTAAAGTCGAGTCATTTGCCAAGCCAAATCGAGTCATTTTATATATATATATATATTTATTTTATTTATTTATTTATTAAATATTTTTGCATGATTAAGCTTTTAGAAAAAAATTTATTAAGAAGTTATCCTAAATTAAAATATAAAATAAAACTTTAAATAAAATCTTGGAAATAAATTATAATCATCCGACGAAAAAGTTTTTATAAATTATAAATGGCTAATTTCTAAAAAATTTATAGGTAAGAAATTTTTTTAAATTTAATTCAAATATTAGAATAATTTAGACAAAATTTCAATAAAAGAAATTGTATCCTTTTTTGAATAAAAATTAAAAATATAACTTAAAAAAAATTTTGTATGAAAATATTTGATAATTACCCAAGGATGAAATTTCAAAAAAAAAATCACAAATAACTAAACTTTTATGAGATTTCTAGGTGAAAAGTTTTTCCTAAATTCAACCCAAATTATGAAAGAATTTAGATGAAACTTTAGAAAAATAATTGTTATAATCTTATTTTTTAAGATGATGGATTGAATTTTAGGAAAAATATTTCTAAATTAGGCCCAAGTGGTAAAAAATTTAGAAATGAAATTAAAAAAAAAAAAGCTCTAAGGATGAAATTCTTAGTAATCATAAATTGATGATTATCTAAGAAATTTTTAAATGAGAAAATATTTTAAAGTGAGAAAATATTTCTAATTTGGGCCCAAATGGTGAAAGGATTAAATATATTTTTAATAAAATAAAATTTTAACAAAAATAAATAAATGATTAAGTTTTTCCTACGATAAAGTGTCTTTAAAAAAACAAATAAAATTCTTGAAAACTTTTGAAGTGAGAAAGTATTTTTAAGAATTTTGTCAGATTGATAATCGTAAAAATTATTTTTAATATTTAAATATTAAAATTTAAAATCGTTAAAACCATATACCTTTAAGATAATTTAAAATAAAATGGTATCGTCCTTTGGATAGGCGTGTGGAAGTGCTATAACCTTTTCTATATGTAACTGAACTTCTAAACTTTATTCTCATTAGTATACCAAAGCTTATTCCTTAAGGACCCTTAATCAAGCTTAAGTTATTTGAAAAGGGATATATTCACTTGGATGACCAATCACACTTTAATAAAATATTAATGGCAACTCTTTAAGTTGTGTATAGCTATAAGTTTACGGATCTATAATAGTTTGTAACTCCACTGAAGACTCTGAGACTCAAGCCATTAATTATTTTTGAATTATCCTAATTTTTGGTTTGGTTGGTCTTAAATTGCTTATCATTTTTTACATTTATTTTCATTTTTTTATTCTTTGACTTGGCTTGTGAAAATTACGAATAAAGATATATGTATTATTTTCCACATACTATCACATGCATGTGTATTACATGAGCTCTATATTTAGGCTTTGTACTTTTTAGGAAAGAGTAAAGTATGTACGCTATCGTGAGATGATAATCTTTGTAATGACTAGTGAAATACTCCCACTTAAATTGAATCATTTTCATTGGTAGCTTGTGATAGGTGAGGATTTGAATGTCTTATTAGTCTGTAATAAACAATGATGTAAGAATAATTTAGGAACCTTTAGATTTAACCCAAACCACATGTTTTAGGTTAAAGTCCTATTTACCCATCATTAGAATGTAACCCTAGTTAAGACATATAAGTGGACCTTTTGAGCTTCGTTTATATCAACTTTATGAAAAATGTTACTTGATCTTTATTTATTGTTATGTTATTGTATGTTGTATATTGTATTCTAATCCAGCATCACTAACATATGTATTTATCCATGTAGCATAATGTGATAAACATCAGTACATGTATTTATGCATTATTGTGCATACATTCATGTGTTTATGTATTATAGTTTGTTGTGTCAAGCATTCAAAGCATTCATTCATTCTTGCATATAGATATTATAATATCTAGATCCAAGGACCTATCGCTAAATATTAACTTGAGGAGTCGTCACCAATCTTTTTTGTTTAGGTGCGATTGACCACATAAGAAATCTATCATTTCAAAGAACACCTAAGCTTGACTAAGGGTCCCTAAAAGAATATGTTCAGGTCTATTAACCAGAACAAAGTTTAGGAGTTCGGTTACGAGTGATGCCTATCGAAAGATGGTACCAGCTCAATTTTATGTTATCCGATAAGCCTTAAAAATTTTACCAAGTAATTATTATTGAAAATTATTCTTAATTAACTCCAATACTTTTGGCAAAGAATTAAGAAAATTCCCTCACTTCAAGAGTATACAAGAAAACTATTATTTCACTTACAAAGGCTACATTGTCAGATTATTTAACACTAAAATTTTTTTCAAGAAAAGAAAAGAAAAATAAAATAAAATAAATAAGGAATAATGATTCAACTTTTGATATAAACCCTTTTATTTTCATTTTATAAAAAAAACTCGTTGCTTTTACATAAGAAAAAATGATACTTTTAACTTTTTCTTAAAGCATTTGGAGGTTTTTATTTTAAGAAAAATTGATATTTTCAACTTTTCCTTAAAATATTTTTTATTCTGAAATTTTAATTTTAAGAAAAATTGATACTTTCAATTTTTCCTTAAAAATGTTTTTCTTGATAATTTTTATTTTTAAGAAAAATTGGTACTTCCAACTTTTCCTCAAAATATTTTTTTTTTTGAAATTTTAATTTCAAGAAAAATTGATACTTTCAACTTTTCTTCAAAATACTTTTTGAAAAATTTTATTTTAGAAATTTTATTTTCAAGAAAAATTGATACTTTCAATTTTTCCTTAAAAATATATTTTTGAAAATTTTATTTTCAAGGAAAATTGATACTTTCAACTTTTCCTCAAAAACACCTTTTTTAAAAAATTTTTTTTTATTTTTTTGGTTTGGAAATAAACATTAATTATTGTTATTGAAACTTTATCTAAATTATTTTACCATTTGGGCTAAATTTAGACAAAATTTCACACCTAAAAATTTTATAAAAATTTACCATTTGAAATTTCTATAAATTCCATCATTGGATAATTAATATTTATTCCCAAAATTTTATTTTTATTATGTTTTATTTAATTTAATAGAAAAGAAAAAAATACTAAAGGAAAAAAAACAAATGCATAAATAAAATACTTAAATAAGATAAATAAGAAAATACCAAAAAAAAAAATCTAAAAACGGCTTGGCTGCAGAAACAAAAAGTGGCTCGTGGGCTCGACTGAGAAGATGCGGCTCGGTTCAGCCCGACTCTAGGGATTAGTTGGCACGCGAGTTAGCAAATTGGATTGCGATCAGGTTGGGTTGGCCCAAGGAGAAACGCGCGGATCCTAGGGATTTATTAACGCTAAAACAGTGTCATTTTGCAAGAGTATAAAAGGCTGACACCCGATCTTCCTTCATATTTTCCTTTCTTTTTCTCTCTCTTACTTTTTTTTTCCTTTTTCTCTCTAAAAAAAATTTAGATTTCGGTTAAATGTTCTATCAGAATCTGGAAAAACACGTCGAAAATTGGAAACTCTCACCGAAAAATTCAAAGTTAGCCAAAAAATTAGCCGAAAAATTGATCAAATTTTGGAATTTTTCTAAAAATTTTTCAAAAAGAAAACCAAAATTTTGAAAATTTCCTAAAAAATATAAAACTATTTTTTCCTCTAGAACCTTTCTTTTGCTTTTGTTTTCTTCTGTTTCCTCTCTGTTCTGATATGTGTTTCAGCATTTATTTATAGGGATTGATCATAAGAGTTTCTGATCATTCTCAATTCCATTTGTGATTGGAATTCAATCTTTGAATCTAATTCAAACTCTACCACCCCCAAATTCACGATAAAAATGTTTCTTCTAGAATAAAAAATCATATAAAATAAATAAATAAATAAATAATGAAAATAAAAATAAAAAATGGGCCCATCTTACCCCATTTGGACTAGACCCAATTGATCCGGGCTTGAACCATATTGGGTGTCTACAGTTGCCCATCTTTGCACATTCTCTATGAAATAGGAATTGTGCAAAAACGCAGACACCCATTCAAGACTTAACTCGACACTTTTTTTTTTACTTTTTTTTATTTTTTTTGTTAAAATTTTGATCAAAACTCCTTTAAGCAAAGGCTCAACGACTTTGAAAAACATAAATGCTCTTCTAAATAGAGGTTCAACAACTTTAGAAAATAAATTACTCCTCTAAATAGAGGTAATAAAACTTTGAAAAAATAAATGGCTCATCTGAATAGAGGTAACAAAACTTTGAAAAAATAAATGAAGCTCCTCTAAACAAAGGCTCAACGACTTTGAAAAATAAATAAAGCTCATTTAATCAAAAGTTTAACAACTTCGAAAAAATAAACAAAGCTCCTCTAATCAGAGGCTTAACAACTTTTGAAAAAAATAAACAAAGCTTCTTGACAATCAATTCTAGAGGAGTCAAAGATCATGTTTAAAGAAATTTTAGGAGATTATGCCCAAAGGTCTTACAAATCGATCCTGATACCAATAGATATCCTTTTTCAAGGATTAGAATCTTACATCTCAAGCTTTTTCTCAAATTTGAAACTTTTACATCAAAAAGTCTTCACATCTATCTTTTCTATGTGGGATCCTGAAATACCATTGCATTTTGAATTTATGCACTATACTTTCTTAAATGCAGTATATGCTATGCGAAATGCAACGCATGCTATGCAAATGCTAGCTAATTAATTCCCATTTAGTTATGGTACTCAAGTTTCTCAAGCTCTTTTCTTGGGCCTCAAACCCTTTATTATTCAAAAATCAAGTCAGCGTAACTCTCAATCATCTCTTTCATTTAATTCTCACATTTTTTCTGCAAGAAATCCTTTTCCAAATTCACTATCATTATCATGAACTGAACATCTTAAAATTGCCCTTATCACTCTTGACCTCTCTAATGTAATGTAGAAATCTTTCATGCTATTATTCATTTATCAATCATTATTTCAATATCAAAAAGTAAGAATGTATTCACACATTTCTTCCATTGTAAGGTATTAAAGAGAAAAGAATAAGAATGGTTAGAAAATAGTCAACAGAAGAGACACACCAAGAACGAAGTATAATGTCTTTTATTAGGAAAAATACTGGCAAACTTTGGCTAAGAAAGAATTACAAATATAGGTATGGGGAGACAATGTCCAAAAATAAACAATCGGACAATTATGATAACACATCTTGAAGTCTTTCTGAAAACTCAACCATCCGATGCACTTAACAACTTAAAGCTCCTCAAACTTTACTAGCCTCAATGCAAATGAATTTTCAAATTTGATGCTATATTCTCCTTACCTAAGTTGCTTTATCAGGTTTTCAACTTATATAAACTCCTTATGACTCAAACCACCCTCTTGGAGTTTTCACCTTGAGTCTTTTTTTTTCATTTTTTCTTTTCTTTTCTCTTTTTTTTTTTTTATTTTTTTAAGCATAGTACTTTTTCACAACATCAAAATTTATAGGATGGGGTAAATCATTTATATCCATCTCAGTCAGTATAAACGCTCCACCCGAGAAAGCTCGTTTCACCACATATGGTCCTTCTTAATTCGAAATCTATTTTTCTCTATTGTCATGCTGATTTGAAAGAATTCTTTTTAAGACTAACTCTCTCTTTCAAAAATAACGAGGTTAAACTTTTTGTCATAAACCCTCATAATTCTTCTTTGATATAGTTGACCATGGTACAATGCTATCAATCTCTTTTTTTTATGAAATTTAACTGTTCATAGTGTTCTCGAATCTATTTAGCCTTTTTCAATTCAATTTCTTTTTGAACCCTCAAGGATGGAATCTCTACTTCTACTGGCAATACAGTTTTCATCTTATAAATCAAAGAAAATAAAATTATCCTAGTAGAAGTGCGCACTGACGTTTAATATGCATGCAGTGCAAATGACAACTTCTCATGTCAATCTTTATAGGTCTCAATCATCTTTTCAAGAATTTTTTTTTATATTTTTATTAGTTGCCTCAACTGCCCCATTCATTTTTAGACGGTATGACACTGAGTTATGATGCTTGATCTTGTATTGGGCACATATTTCTTGCATCATCTTGTTATTCAGATTCTTAACATTATCTGAAATGATTCTCTTCGAAAGTTATATCTATAAATGATCTCTCTTTTTATGAACTTACAAACCACAAATCATGTTACATTTACAAATGATGCTACCTCTACCCATTTCGTGAAGTAATCTATCATCATGAAAATAAACTTATGCCCATTAAAAGCCTTTGGGGTAATATGACCAATGACATCCATGCCTCACATTGAGAATAGTTAAGGTGGTGCCAAAACATGTAAAGTAGATGGTGGAACATGGATCTTATCAACATAGATATGGCATTTGTGATATTTTTTAGCATAGTTAATGCAATCATTCTTTATTGTCAACCAGTAGTACCCTACTCTTATGATCTGTCTTGTCATCATATGTCCATTGACATGTGTTTCACATATTTCATCATGCACCTCTTCAATGATTTTGTTTACTTCGATCTTATTTACACACCTCAGCAATACTTGATCAATGCTCTTTTTATATAGGACATCCCCATCCAAAAAAAAGCTTATAACTAATCTTGGAATTACCTTTTTATTATTTTTCGTTGCTTGGATTGAGTATTGTCAATTCTTAATGTACTATAATATATCATAAAATCAAGACTTCTCATATTCCTCTTATTTTAAATTGGAACAATGAGTTGGCATATCCTTGACATCTAACTTGATAGGCTAAATGTCAGTATTATCACTAATTTGGATCATTACAGCCAAAGTAACCAGGGCATAGGTAATCAGATTCTCTTCTCGAGGTAAATGATCAAACTGGATATCTTCAAACTGTTTTATCAACTCTAACATATACTTATGATATGGAATGAGTTTTGAATCTCTCGTCTCTCATTTTTCTTTCAATTGATATATAACTAGAGCTGAGTTCTCAAACACTTTTAATGTTTAACTTTTCTATCTATAGCAACTTGTAAACTCATAACACATGCCTCATATTCAATGATGTTATTTGTGTAATTAAAAATTAACCTCGCTGTTATAGGTAATATTGTTCTTCTGGAAAAATCAGAATTACCCCAATTTCATGTCCCAAAGCATTGGCAGCTTCATCAAAATACATCTTCCAACATTTTTCTTCATGCTTCCCCTTCTCTAATTGGGAAATAGTCATCAAATCTTTATTGAGAAACTTTAGTCTCATTGGTTCATATTCTTCAGTAGCATGATTCGTAAAAAATTCAACTATAGCACTCAATTTTATTATCTTTTAACTTACATATATGATATCATATTCCGAGAGTATTACTTGCCACCTAGCAATTTTACCAAACAGAGAAGGCTTCTCAAAAATATATTTAATTGGATCTAGTTTTGCTATAAGGTAAATGGTGTGATAAAGCATGTATTGTCTAAATTTTTTGGCAGTCTAAGCTAATGCACAACATGTAGACATCAATTTTTGTCCCAAAAAAAATAAAATAAAAACAATAATATTACAAAATATGAAATACAAAAAAAAATACCAAAAATAATACAAATACAAAACAAAAATACAAAAAAAAATAGAACAGAAGATAAAAAAAATTAAGGATGGCAGTGGTGTCGTCCCCGACGCCACTACCACCAGACCCTACCCTCCACCCCTCTAATTACTCCTTCCGTTGACAAATGTCAGATAAGACAGAAATGAATAAAAGAGGCACAGGGCTCATGTTTACATCCCGTGATCGAGCCCCATGCCTTTCCCTCCAAACGCGTATGGTGGAGCTCTATAAATAGAGCTCCTAGCAAAGCCAAAACAGGGAGAAAAAAAGAAGGGGAGATTCTGTAAAAAAAAAAAAGAAAAAAAAGCATAAAAAAAATCAAATAGTCCTTCCCGCAGGGAGAAACCCAACGTCGAGAGCCCCTGCACAAAGAAAAATCAAAGTCAGTTAAAAAAAATATAAAGCTAGAATACAAAAGAAAAAGGGATCTGATCGAAACTTCACTAGTAGATCTAAGGAAGTGGGGACGCTTTTTGGTGAAAGGGACCTTAGATCTGAACTTAGGAGGTCGAGGGGAATGTTTTGATATTTTTTGAGAATTTTTCGACCACTGTCAACGATGACCGGTGACCGGCGAACGACGACGATAGCAACGAAAGAACGTTGGCTGGCCTTCTGCGTTTGGCAGAAGAAAAAAAATGAGAGAGAAAAGAAGGTTTTTTTTTTCTGAAGAGTGAAAGGAATGAGGGAAAGAAAAAATTTTAACTTTTATATAAACTGTCAATAGCCAAAACGACGTCGTTTCAATAAACGCCCCAAAACGACGTCATTTAAACCAAGAAGGATCCACGCGTTGACCCGAACCTGACCCGAGGTTCGCGCAACCGACCCGCTAACCAGATTTCTCAACGACTCTGAATCGATTTGACCAGACCGAATCGAATTGCTCTCTGGACCGACCTGAACCGCTGAACCAACCAGACCGCTCCCAGACCGAATCGAACCGTCGAACTGTCGTTGACTGGACTGTTGACCGGTCCGATTCAGGTAAAATAAATTTTTTTTTAATTTTTTAATTTTTTATATAATATTATCTTTGTTATTTTAAGTATTTTTTATGCATAAATGTTTAAATTTATTAGGATAAATATTTAATTGTTATTAATAATAATAAAATGAAAACAATATAAAAAAATAATATATTTTAAAAATATTTAAATAGTAATAATAATGAAATAAGCCTTTTATTTTCTCTGCGTAGATGTTGGAAGGATTAAAAAAATACATCTTCAAACAAATAATTTCGCCTAGATGTTGGGGAATTATTATTTAAATTTTCATAAAAAATATATATCTAAGAAAATTTTAACTAGTTTTCCAAAGTTATAAAAAAATTTTGAACTTGCTCTGAAAGTCCGCCTAGATGATGGGGATTTTTAGAGATGTTCGCGTTTTAATTAAACCCCAAACCCTAAACTTAAACCCTAAAATTTTACCCTTAATTTATTTCAAAACTTTAAGAACACTTGTGGAAGTCTCATATGAGATAGTTTGTTCCCGAATGCTGCCTAGATGATGGGGTATTTAAGAAACTCCATTTCATTAAGTTTTTCACACTATGTTCTAAATTTATTAATAATAAAATTAATAAATAAAAAGTATAATAAAATTGGGATCTTAAATATAAACAGTCGCACCTAAGCTCTGCCTAGATGTTGGAGAGTCGTGGTGGTCTCATTATACTTAAGAATCTAACTTTTAAATTGCATTTCATTGTAAATGACATTTATTAGCATACATATGTTAGCATGTTATCATCGATAATTGATTGCATTATTCTCTCTTTAATTTACTGTTCGATGATAAAATATTTTATAGTAAAAAAAAAGAATAATACTACAAAAAAATCTTTTTGTGATATTATAAAATAAATTAAAAATAACATTTTGAAAGAAATAATTCTTGGTACTCTGCCTAGAAGTTGGAGAGTCACTAACAATTATTTTCTATAAAGATTGTTATTTCATTTTAAGGATTATTGTGTTAAATCTTAGGCAAAAAGAGTTATTTTAAATTCTGCCTAGATGATGGAAAATTTTAAGATAATTCTTTAACTTAAAGATTTTCTCAATAGTTCTAAATAAATATTTTAGCAAAATTTTATTTTTTTTAAGGGAATTAGTGTTAAATTTTAAATTAAAATCATTTTTATCCAACACCAAAAATAACGCGTAATTAAATGGTACCAATTTATGGGCGTTGTGGGGGTGCTAATCCTTCCCTACGCGTAACCGACTCCCGGACCCAACCTAATTTTTCGTAAACCAAAATTTATCTTTTTGATGAACTTTAAACCCGTTTTTATAGTTTTATTAAAAGGATAAGCTTTTGGGTGGTCAATCACACCCTAACAAAGATTGGTGGCGACTCCATTCTATTTACTTCAATTTTAAAACTCACTTTATGTCTGACGGTCTCAAAACTGTTACGACAGCTTGGCGACTCCACTGGGGATAAAATTCGAGAGTCAAGCCAAAACTTTTAATTATGCGCTATTAAGAATTGTTGGATTTAATTGGTTTTATTTGACATTTCTTTTAATTTCCTTCAACTTGATTTTTCAAAAAAAAAAAATATTTGTTAATGAATAAAACAAATTGTATGTTAGTTATTAATTTATTTTAATTTTTGTGGTTATGATTTATTCATGTTATTTTAATTAATACAATATTATGCACACACTTTGCATATTCATGCATGAGCTCTAGACCCGGGCACTATCCCTTTTAAGAGAAAATGAAGTAGCTACGCTCTCGTGAGGTGATAACCTCTGCATTTGCTAGCAAAACATTTCCACTTAGATTGAACCCGTTCCGTTAGCAACCTGTAATGGGTGAGGATCGGGGAGCCTTACTAGTCTATAATGGACGATGATGTGAAGAATAGTCTGGGAACCTTTAGACGCGTAAAGCTTAACCTGGCATATAGTGAGCCGTAAGGTTCAACTTTAGGATAGAGCCATATTGTCCCTTCTACGAGAAAATTACCTAAATTAAGACACTATGTATATTCTGTTATGACGTATGGTTGTTCTTTTATTTACTCATTTCTATTTATTTATTTTATCTACATTATTTATTTGTTTTATGGTCTTCAATTTTGTTGCATGCATCATATAGGTATCATATTTTTAGAGGGTATTGTTTTGGACCAATCTTCAATAATAAAAACTTTTAGAAAACCTAAAGGGTGTCGTCTGTGTGTAAAAGCTACTTAGAGGTTAAGGGCCATTCAGAAGGTACTCAAAGAAAAGAAAAAGATTACTTAGTAGATGGTCACATATCGGTGCTATCACAGTCAGTGCATATAGATCTCAGTCAGAATAATATATCAGAATTAGAAACCATTTGGAAACAGTGGAGAACAGAGAGAAAAAAATCTTTTTCCAAGAAATACAGAGATGTGGCACTGCTTATGTCAGTAAAGGTTGATGAACAGTTGATGAGAGCCGCAATACAGTTCTGAGATCCATCTTATCGATGCTTTGTATTCAACCAAGAAGACTTGGCCCCCACGATCCAAGAATATTTTTTTTTACTCCGAATAGAGTCTACCAATCAAGATAAAATCTATTGGAAAGAGCATAAGACTATCGGATATAGAAAAAAGTTAGCTAAGATCATGCAAGTGGAGGTTGAAGAGATAGACAAGCACAAGAAAGAAAAGAATGGGGTTGAGACCATTCCATCAACTTTTTTACTCGAGTACATAAGAAAGTATTTTGACACTGATCAAGGGTTGGATGTGTTTGCTTTGGCCATCTATGGACTGATGATATTCCCTAAGGTTTTAGGACATATAGAAGCATCAGTGGTTGATTTCTTTAAGCAATTAGATAAATGTATAAATCTTTCACCAACTATTTTGGCAGAAACTATTAGATCACTTAATTTTTATCGAAGAAGAGGTGAAGACGATTTATGAGGTGTGCTCAGTTACTTTTTGTCTGGCTTAGAAGCCATTTTTAAGGGAAAGAAAAGACATCATTTCGGCCATTCTCCGTGCATTTCAGTCCTATCAAGGAGTTTATTGCTAAAGAATGGAGGAAAGATTGGACAAAAGGTCAGTGGTTGGCATTCTTTCTGAAGCTCACGAGCGATGATGTAACATGGAGGGCACCATGGATGCTTTCGATGGTTATTTTGTATAGTTGTGGAGACGAGTCATGGGTACCTTTCTTAGGAATATGGAGGGTAGTGAGTTACGCACCCCTTATGGTTCAAAGACAATATGACTCACGGTAGTTTATCCCTATGACTCATGGACTCAGTTCACTCGAATTCGATTATGGAACACCCAGTTATGTGAAAAAGGTTCGTGAAATCATCAAAGCATGGAAGCAAGTCAATCGAATGAGTCTAGCTAGATTTACAGATAATGTTACAGAAGGTTACCTTACCTGGAGGATAAAAAAGGTTAACGAAATTAAGCCTTTACCAGTCGATGTTTTAGAGAAGTTGCCAGCTCCTATTTCAATTCCAATATTATCAACTTTTGATATCACTCAACGAGAGTTTGAGATTGAAAAAAAAAGGTTAGAGAAAGAAAAAATGGCTATGATGGATCAGGTCAACCAATTAAGATATGATTTGATGATAAGAGATGATACAGTACAAAAGTTGACTAAAGAATGAAAAGTATTGAAAGAAGATCTACAAAATCTGCATCAAAAAAATAAGAAATTGAGATTGGATAATAGACCTTTGAAGGGATCTAAGAAGGATATGAAAGAACTACGAGACATGGTGGAATATTGGAAGAACAGAGCTCGAGAAAACAAAGAAATAATCTCCACACTCACTAAAGAACAGCATGAATGGAAAGAAAAACTTTCAGGAGCTTCTAAAAAGGTAGCAAGGCATCAAAGAGAAAGTGAAAAGCTAAACTAAATAGGGAACAAAGCAAGAACTTCGATTTACAAAGTGAGAAAAAAGCTTTAGAGCATGAATTAATGAGCTTGGAACTTCAATTGACAAGCAATCAGAGTCACGTAGACAAGATTTTGACTGAGTGGCAAGATAGAGAAGATTATTGGGCTCGTACTTGTAATATAGAGGTAGATGCTTGAGAAATATGAAGAGCAAAAAGTTTAGGGAGGCAGCAATACATCGAACATCTGACTACTCAAATCTACAAGACTGTTCAAAAAGTAAGCAACATGGTTGAAAAGGCGGAAGCACTGGAACGAGAAATTGTACCAACCTAAGGTCACAGTCAAAGATTATTGCACTTTTTGTATGAAGCTAGGGAGCAATATGCTCAAGTAAAATGTTTTTATGGCTTTAATGCAAGAATGATCGAATAATGTATAAAGATTCTCATGGTTAATGAAAGTTTCTTTTTGTTTCGATCGATCCAAGACAGTACCCTAATTTGCATTTCATTCATTTCATGCATTCATTTTTATGCTAACAATAATATCAACGACATTATATCATGCGATCTAATTCATGGTTAATAAACTAAGGTTCAAGGATAGCAAAGCCAAGGAACCAAAATTCATCGATTTCGCATAGATATAATACTCATTTTCAAACTCGAGCCATGGAAAAAGAGAATACAGCTAGATTTGAAAGGGTCGAAAGGGCATAAAAAAATACAAGAAAGAGTGATGGAAATACAGCAAAGCATCGAAGCACAAATGACCGAATTAAGACAACTATTGCTTGGTTCAATGAAGGGAAAAGGAGTCACTGATGCGTTAAAGACAAGAGATGAGGTTAATATAGAAGAGCCATTTTACCCTCCGGGATTCACTCCTCCTCAGGTTCAGGCTCAAGTTTCTCAGGGTATACACATTCAATCACCAAGTGCATAACCTCACCCCTATGTCAATCATTCTGCAAATCAATGATCAACCCACTTGAATACCAATTCGGGACCCATCCCAGTCGATCCCATCTTGGTACCAAATCTTGACGACCTTGTTGAACAAAAGAAGTCTCATGAAATGTCAAAACCTGTTATAAATTCAAAAATTTAAGATAAGTATGACCAACTCGAAGAGAAGCTCAAAGTGGTTGAAGGTAATGACATTTATAGGGTTATTGACGCCAATGAGCTTAGCCTAGTGCTTGACTTGGTTATCCCACCCAAATTTAAGACCTCAAATTTTGAAAAATATGATGAGACAAAGTGTCATTCTACTCATATTACCATGTTTTGTAAAAGATGACAGGTCATACCCATAACGATAAACTATTAATACATTATTTCCAAGATAGTTTGACTGGTTCAGCAGCTAAATGGTATGTGCAGTTAGATTGAAGCAAGATCAATTCATGAAAAGACTTGGCCAAAGTTTTTTTTGTCCAGTATAAGCACGTCTTGGATACAACCCCTGATAGGCTGTCATTGCAAAATATGGAGAAGAAATCGATGGAAATCTTCAAGGAATACGTACATCGATGGAGGGATGCAGTGGCCCAGGTTCAACTACCACTGACAGAAAAAGAGATAACCGTGCTATTCGTCAATACATTGAAGGCCCCGTATTATGATAGATTGGTAGGGAATGCCACGAAAAACTTTTCTGACATGGTAATCTCAGGAGAGATGATAGAGAACGCTATCAAAAGTGATAAAATTAAAGGGTCTGAAAAGAAGACAGTAACTTTAAAGAAGAAAGAGCAGGAGACACATGCTGTCACTCGCAGAAATCCTTCACACCATCCTTTTATCCCGTATAATCCATATCCCCCTTACTACTATACCACAAACCAAGTTTCTCAACAACTATACCATTATCGAGCACCCCAACAACCGTTACCCAGACCAAGTTTTAGCCCTCAATCATCCAATTACACCTCTACACCTCTAGTTCGACCGTTTACCTGATCGACCCACCCAAATAGCAATCAAAGAAACTCACAAAATAATAATAATCGAAAAAGACCTCATTTTGACCCAATTTCTATGTCTTACACCGATTTGTACCTTTAGTTAATGAGAGGCCACCTTGTCACTCTTACTTATGCAAAATCGTTGAGACCACCTTACCCAAGTTGGTATGACCCTAACACCAAGTGCGATTATCATTACGAAGTTACAGGACACTCTACTGAAAATTACATGGCATTTAAACACAAGGTGCAAGGTTTGATAAATGACATGCTTTTATCTTTTGATACTAAATTCAAGTCGAATGTCAGTGGAAACCCTTTGCCTGATCACACCAAAGGGAAAATCAATATGGTGAGTAAAAAAAAATGTGAAAAGATCAAAAGATGCACGGATGAAGTGAGGACCCCTTTTGAAAGGGTATATGACTGTTTGTATAAGACGGGCATGATTTAACCACTATTTTTAGATGACAATGGCAGTCATGAAGACCCAAACCATTTTTGTAAATATCATGGGAGAACAATTGGACATTCGATCCAAAGTTGTGAGGTCTTTAAGCAAACATTACAGAGCTTGATGGATAAAGCCATCATTGAATTTTATGATGAATATGATGGAAATAGTGTGAATACAGTGAGTGACGAGCATCCTAGCAAGTCTTTTATCCCTAAACCCCTCACTATTTACTATAATGAAAAATTAGAGCCTCTAATTGAGAAAACTATCTTCTCTCCCATTACATCAATGACCATTCATGTCCTTAGTCCATTCCCTTATCAAACCAACAAAGCAGTCCCATGGCGATATGATTATGATGTAGTGATACAAGGGCCTAATATGACCTCGAATAATCCAAGCACGGAGAATACCGCCAACATACCCGAAGTGGTCGAATTTACACTCTTGAAATGTCAGAAAGGGTTAGGAAAGGGAAAGACAAGATAGAAGAAGAAGACATAAGGGAAAGCTAAGATTCTCAACCGGTGGTAAGCTCCAAAGTCTAAATTAACAAATCGATATCAGAAAAAAAAGCTTATGAATTTCTAAAGATCATCAAACACAGTGAGTATAGTGTGGTTGACCAACTGAATAAACTACCAACTCGTATTTCCTTACTATCACTACTACTGAACTCTGAGCCGTATAGAAATGCTTTGTTGAAAGTGCTCAACCAACCTTATGTCGAGCACAACATTTTTGTTGAGAAGGTTGATCATATGGTTGGAAATATTATAGCTCCAAATTTTATCACCTTCGATGATGATGAAATACCTTCGGAGGGACGTGATAGTGTTAAGGCCTTGCATGTTACTGTCAAGTGTAAGTCTCACACTATGGTCAAAGTGCTGATTGATAATGGATCATCTATCAATGTTATGTCTCTGACGACATTGTCAAAGCTTCCAGTGGATCCTTCTCACATATGAAATAGCCATATGATTGTAAGAGCATTTGATGGGGCACAAAGAGAGGTAATTGGTGATATAGAGATCTTATTACAGATTAGTCCTTGTACCTTCAATGTTATATTTTAAGTAATGGACATAACTCCAGCATATAGTTGTTTACTTGAAAGACCTTGGATTCATACGACTGGAACTGTACCTTCATCACTACATCAGAAGGTAAAATTCATCATAGAAGGAAAACAAGTCTGTGTGGATGGTGAGAAGGACTTGTTGGTAACAAAGACCTTAACAACTCCTTACGTTGAGACAGCAGAAGAAGTAATTGAATGTTCTTTCAAAGCTTTTGAAGTAGTAAACGCTACTTACGTAAAAGAAGGGTCAAGGTTATCGATCCTTCAATTATCAAAAGCTACGAACATGGTGATCAAGCAGACTGCTAGTAAGGGTTGAAGAGTCGGGCAAGGCTTAGGGAAAGCTTTACAAGGGATTGCAAAAGCACCATGCCCGTTTAAAAATAAAAAAAGATGAAGATTAAGCTACAAGCCTTCAGTTGCTGATAAGAAGAATGTAATGTTGGAAAAGAAAGAAAAGAGAATGGCGTGCCTTAAAGGATAAAATTCGATTGATGGGAAAATGGTGTTCCCTTATTTATACGAAACCTTTCATTCAGCCAGGCATATCCATCCTGGGTCGACAGGAGTTGAACAAGGAGGACTGATAATGGGATTAGAGGAAGCTTTCTCACGACTTCAAATGGAAACAGATCAAGATGAAGAGATCTTTTTTTCTTTTTAGGAGACTCAAATAATGGTGTACCGTTTTTGTTATCCTTGAACCTTTAAACTAAAAAATTCCAATTGCTTCTGCCTAAGAGCATGTGGAGGTTAAGTGTATGGGCTTATTTTCATTGTCTTAATAAAATGATGAATGCAATGCATTTCACTTATACCTTGTTCTCTATTTTTCATTCTTATTTTCCATTTTCTTTGCCCTTGCCAAGATTAATATATATCTTTTTGTGATTATACCCATTTTCACGTTTTCTAATAATGAATATTATGGATGACCAAGGCAATAACACTGGGTTTAATTTTGAAAATTTGACTCACATTAGCGATCTTGATAACAATGTTGATTCAGAAGACTATGATTTACCTCATGATTTGTTAAAATGGATTGAACAAGAGAAAAAAATTATAGAATCTCACCAGGAATCAACTGACCCATTAAATTTGGGAGATGGTGATAATAAGAAAGAAGTCAGGATCGGTACTTCACTATCACCAATTGAGAAGCAAAAGTTGGTGAATCTGTTATAAGAGTACATGGATGTATTTGCATGGTCTTACCAAGATATGTCGAGACTTAGCACAGAGGTAGTTGAGCATAGGCTACCTTTAAAACCAGAATGTCAACCAATACAACAGAGGTTGAGACGTATGAAGCCAGAAATATTATTGAAGATAAAAGAAGAAGTAAAAAAGTAATTTGATGCCGGTTTCTTAGAAGTAGCCAAATACCCTGAATGGGTAGCCAATATAGCTTCAGTTTCTAAGAAAGATGGAAAAATTAGAATGTGTGTGGACTATCGAGATTTAAATAAGGCTAACCCGAAGGATAATTTTCCATTGCCACATATTGATACCCTTATGGATAACACTGTTAAGCACTCTATTTTTTCATTCATGGACGGTTTCTCTGGCTATAATCAGATCAAAATGGCTCGTGAAGATATGAAAAAAACTACATTTGTGATAATGTGGGGCACGTTTTGTTATAAAATTATGCCTTTTAGGCTAAAGAATGCTGGTGCCACATATCAAAGAGCAATGGTCACTCTCTTTCATGATATGATGCATAAGAAAATAGAGGTATATATTGATGACATGTTGTTAATCTCAAAAAGCTTTTTGAAAGATTACGAAGATACCAGCTCAAGCTGAATCCAACCAAATGCACCTTTGGTGTTAAATCTGGAAAATTGTTAGGGTTTATGGTCAGTGAAAGAGGTATAAAAGTAGATCCTGACAAAATTTGAGCATTCAAGAATTATCAGCACCACGCACGTAAAAAGAGGTGAAAGGCTTTTTGGGGTGATTGAATTATATTTCTCGCTTCATATCTCAACTTACCTCGAAATGTGATCCAATCTTTAGGTTGCTTCGTAAAAATAATCCTGGTGAATGGGATGAAGAATGCCAAAATGCATTTAAAAAGATTAAAGAGCATTTAATAAGCCCACCGATGTTAGTTCCACCAGTTACAGGAAGAGCATTGATTTTATATCTAATGGTTCAAAAAAAATCGATGGGATGTGTATTGGGACAAAGAGATGAAACTGACAAGAAAGAGCATGCTATATACTATTTGAGTAAAAAGTTTACAGAGTACGAGATCAAGTACCCCTAAATAGAAAAAATATGTTGTGCCCTAGCTTGGACTACTCGTAGACTCAGACAATACATGCTCTACCATACAACGTGGCTAATATCAAAATTGGATCTTCTCAAGTACATTTTTGAAAAATCATCTTTATCAGGCAAGCTAACAAGATGGCAGGTCATGCTCTTAGAATATGATATTGTGTACGTGACATAAAAATCCATAAAAAGGAGTGCAATTGTTGATTTTCTTGCTGATCAAACTACAGAAGATTATGAACCTATGAAGTTCGACTTTTCAGATGAAGATTTAATGGCAATCTTACAGAATGAAGATAAAAAGCCTATAAGAGAAGTATGGAAAATGTTTTTTGACGGGGCATTCAATATAATGGGGCATGGCATTGGAGCAGTGCTAATATCCCCAGAAGGAAATTATTACCCATGTACCGTAAGGTTAGATTTCAATTGCACAAACAATATCGCTGAATATGAGGCATGTGTCATGGGGTTACAGATGGCCATTGAAAAGAAAATTGAAACACTAGAAGTATATGGAGATTCTGCCTTGGTAATTTATCAACTAAAAGGTGAATGGGAGACCAGGGACTTAAAACTAGTGTTATACCAAAAGCACATAGCTGGCTTGAGGAAACATTTTCAAAAGATTCAATTTCAGCATGTTCCTCGAGAAGAAAACCAGATTGCTGATGCCTTGGCCACTTTGGCAGTGATGTTTAAGTTAAATAATGGTGTGGGAATCCAGCCCATTAGAGTATAAATAAAAGTTTTACCAGCTCACTATTCAAATGTAAAAGAAGAGGTAGATCGACAACCATGGTACTATAATTTTGTACAGTATATCAAGTGTCAAAACTACCCAGAACAGGCTTCAAAAAATGATAAGAGGATCATTAAAAGATTAGCAGCAGGTTTTATGCTTAATGGAAAAATCTTGTATAAAAAGAGTCGAGATCAGATTTTGCTAAGGTGCGTTGATGTAGTGGAAGCAAGAATGATACTTAAAGAAATACACGAAAGAATTTGTGGAACACATGCTAATGGGCATTTGATGGCCAAACAGATCATGAGAACTGGTTATTACTGGTCTACAATGGAAAATAATTGCATCAGTTATGCTAGAAAGTACCACAAATATCAAATTTATGCAGATAAAATTCATTCCCCTCCAGTCCCATAGCACGTCTTGGCACCACCATGGCTTTTTTCCATGTGGGGAATGGATGTGATCGGACCCATAACCCCTAAAGCTTCAAATGGGCATCAATTTATCTTTGTGGTAATCAATTATTTCATAAAATAGGTGGAAACAGCTTCGTATGCTAGTATTACGCGATCAGTAGTGTGTAGATTTATAAAAAGAGAGATAATATATCGATATAGTCTCTCGAAAAAGATTATCTCAGATAATGCTAGCAATTTAAACAATAAAATGATAAAAGAATTGTGTGCACAGTTCAAGATCAAGCATCATCATTCAGCACCATATCGCCCAAAAATGAATGGTGCAGTGGAAGCTGCGAATAAGAACATCAAGAGAATATTGGAGAAAATGACTGACATATATAAGGATTGGCATGAAAAGTTACCTTTTGTTTTGTTTGCCTATATGGGATGGAAGCTATACTACCAATTGAAATGGAAATTCCTTCTCTGAGGGTGTTGATGGAGACAAAATTGGATGAGGTAGAATGGGTTCAAGATCGTTTTGAACAGCTAAATCTTATTGAAGAGAAAAGGCTCTCAGCACTCAGTTATGGATAAATGTATCAAAGAAGAATCATGCGAGCACATGACAAAAGGATACGACCCCGATGCTTTCGTGAGGGCGAATTGGTTTTGAAAAGGATTTTATCATATTAGCATGACAATAAAGGAAAATGGACGCCCAACTGAGAAGGTCCATATATGGTAAAAAAGGCTTTTTCTGATGGGGCTCTGATCCTTACAGAAATGAACGGAGATGAATTGTCAAGTCCTGTAAATTCAGACATTGTCAAGAAATATTTTACTTAAAAATATATAAAAAATAAAAAACAAAAAAATAAACAAAAAATGAAAAAATGAAAAAATAAAATAAATAAAATAAATAAAATAAATAAAAAAATGAAAAAAAAAAATGAGAAAGGAAGTGATTCAGATTGAAAATCCGAAAAGGGCGGTTTGAGTCAAAAAGGGGTCATTTAAGCTAAAAACCTATAAAGGCGGCTTGAATGAAGATGAAATTCGAAGAAAGTTTTTTCAAAGAACAAAGGATGGGAACCGAACGTACGAATTATCACCAGAATTAAAAGATATGATTTTTGGGGGGTAAGTTCTCATTAGTCACAAATATGGAGCAAAAATTAGTCATATGAAATCACAGGTGACAAGATCGTAAATGTAACGGGTTTTTGGAAAAATATCTGGTCCGAATAGGCCGAAGTCGTCCAAATGTTCATTATTTAGAGAATTGATATTTGATTTTTGAAATACTTTTGAATCAACTATTCTTTATGTCTCGAAAAGCTTATCTTTCTAAACCTGAAATATCTTATTACTGATCGTATTGCACACTCAACTTTGAACCTAAGATCATTGCATTTATCATTGAAAATTAAGATACTGATTAATAAAGTTCATAATAGACCAATGCATCGCTCGAAAAGAGAAGGCAATATGAGGATGACAAAAATAGCAACACGGGGGCAGAAAAAATGAAAAGAAATCGATTGATTACTGAGGGTAAAGAGGAAAAAAGATAAAAAAAAAAAAAAGAGATTTTAGAGCGACTAAAAGCCAGATGGGTCCGTCATGAGACAGAGATTTCTGGTCAAAAATTGAAAGAGTCAAAAGGACGAGATTACTGAAAGCGACTTTTAAAGTTTGAAAGAATTGAATTAAAAGTTGAATTAACTTGGATGAAATGCATGATATAATTCGTTGATGACGTTTTTGTCTTTTCATTCATCACAATCATTGCATGCATTACATGCCTCTCGATAGGTTGCATAGAAGGTTCTTTTACGAGATATCAAGAAGAATCAACATTTTTCTTTCTCAAATAAAAAATGATAACCTTGAAGATGGTATGTTAGCACATTTTTTAAAATCGAAACCGTCGGTCTATGAAGTACCCAATCTCTTATTTCTCAACTCACAGCTCAATCTTATATAATTTTTTGACTTGCGGTTCAATCTCAGTCATATTTAATCTTTGACTCGTGGTTTAACCCGATCATTTCATTATTTTTTTGACTTGCGGTTCAATTTCAGTCATCTTTAATCTTTGACTCGTGGTTTAACCCCGATCATTTCATTATTTCTCTGACTTACGGTTCAATTCTAGTCATCTTTAATCTTTGACTCACGATTTAATCTCGATCATTTCATTAATTCTCTAACTTACGGTTCAATCCCAGTCATCTTTAATCTTTGACTCGTGGTTTAATCCCGATCATTTCATTAATTCTCTAACTTGTGGTTCAATCCCAGTCATCTTTAATCTTTAACTCGTGATTTAATCTCAATCATTTTATTCTCTAACTTGCGGTTCAATCCCAGTCATCTTTAGTCTTTGACTCGTGGTTTAATCCCGATCATTTCATTAATTCTTTGACTTACGGTTCAATCCTAGTCATCTTTAATATTTGACTCGTGATTTAATCCCGATCATTTCATTCTCTAACTTACGATTCAATCCCAGTCATCTTTAATCCTTGACTCATGGTTTAATCCCGGTCATTTCATTAATTCTCTAACTTACGGTTCAATCCCAGTCATCTTTAATCTTTAACTTACGGTTTAATCCCGATCATTTCATTAATTTCTTGACTTACGGTTCAATCCCAGTCATCTTTAATCTTTGACTCGTGGTTTAATCCCGATCATTTCATTAATTTCTTGACTTGCGGTTTAGTCTCAGTCATCTTTAATCTTTGACTCGTGATTTAATCCCAGTCATTTCATTATTTCTCTGACTTGCGATTCAATCCCAGTCATTTTTAATCTTTGACTCGTGATTTAATCCTAGTCATTTCATTAATTCTCTGACTTGTGATTCAATCCAAGTTCATTCCCAATCGTCTTTAATCTTTGACTCGCAGTTTAATCTCGATCATTTCATTATTTCTCTGACTTACGGTTCAATCCCAATCATCGTTAATCTTTGACTCATGATTTAATCCCGGTCATTTCATTCTCTGACTTACGGTTCAATCCCAGTCATCTTTAATCTTTGACTCGTGGTTTAATCCCGATTATTTCATTAATTTCTTGACTTACGGTTTAGTCCCGATCTTCTTTAATTTTTGGCTCGTGGTTTAATCCCGATCATTTCATTAATTCTCTCGACTTGCGGTTCAGTCCCAATCATCGTTAATATTTGATTCATGGTTTAATCCTGATCTTTTTATTCTTCGATTCGGGATTCAATCCCGATCTCTTTAATTTAAAATCATAGTTTAATCTCGATTGTTGTTGTTATCTTCTGACTCGTGGTTTAATCCCAGTCTACTCATTTTTTACTTGTGATTCAATCCAAGTTCAATCCTGATCTTGTTATTCCTTGACTCGCAGTGTCGTCCCGATCACTTTCTTTATTATTCGACTTTCGGTGTTGCCTTAATCGATTCTATGTTTGTCAACACACAATGTCATTTTCTTTATCAATTGACCTGACCTAAAAAAAAAAATCTGTTTGGATTCTGGACAAAATTGTTGTCTTTATCTTTGCTCTATTACTGATTATCAGTAATGTGCAAAGAGGGGTAGCTGTAGACATCAATTTTTATCTAAAAAAAAAATAAAAACAATAATATTACAAAATATGAAATACAAAAAAAATATACCAAAAATAATACAAAATACAAAACAAAAAAAATAAAAAACAAAAAATACCAAAAAAAAATAACATAAGACAAAAAAAATTAAGGATGGCAGTGGTGCCGTCCCCAGCGCCACTGCCACCAGACCCTACCCTCCACCCCTCTAATTGCTCCTTCCGTTGACAAATGCCAGATAAGATAAAAATGAATAAAAGAGGCACAAGGCTCGTGTTTACATCCCGTGATCGAGTCCCATGCCTTTCCCTCTAAACGTGTATGGCTGGAGCTCTATAAATAGAGCTCCTAGCGAAGCCAAAATGGAGAGAAAAGAAGAAGAGAGAGATTCTGTCAAAAAAAAAGACAAAAAAAATCATAAAAAAAAATCAAACAGTCCTCCCCGCAGATCTGAACTCAGAAGGTCGAGGGGAACATTTTGGTATTTTTTGGGAATTTTTTTACCACCGTCAACGACGGTCGGTGATCGACGAACGACGACAGCAGCGACAGAGGAACGTCGGTCGGCCTTCTGCGTTTGGTTGGAGAAAAAAAATGAGAGAAAAGAAGGTTTTTTTTTTTTAAGAGTGAAAGGAATAAGGGAAAGAAAAATTTTTAACTTTTATATAAACTGTCAATAGCCAAAACGACATCGTTTAAACCAAGGAGGATCCGCGCGTTGACCCGAACCCGACTCGGGGTCCGCGCAACTAACCCGCTAGCCCGACTTCTCAACGGCTCTGAACCGGTTTGACCAGACCAAATCAAACCGCTCTCTGGATCGACCTGAATCGCTGAACCAACCAGACCGCTCCCAGATCGAATCGAACCGTCAAACCGTCGTTGACCGGTCCAGTTCAGGTAAAAAAAAATTTTTTTGAATTTTTTATTTTTTTATATAATATTATCTTTGTTATTTTAAGTATTTTTTATGCATAAATGTTTAAATTTATTAGGATAAATATTTAATTATTATTAATAATAATAAAATGAAAACAATATAAAAAAATAATATACTTTAAAAATGTTTAAATAGTAATAATAATGAAATAAGCCTTTTATTTTCCATGCCTAGATGTTGGAGGGAATAAAAAAATACATCTTCAAACAAATAATTTCGCCTAGATGTTGGGGAATTATTATTTAAATTTTCATAAAAAATATATATATAAGAAAATTTTAACTAGTTTTCCAAAGTTATAAAAAAATTTTGAACTTGCTATGAAAGTCCGCCTAGATGATGGAGATTTTTAGAGATATTCGCGTTTTAATTAAACCCCAAACCCTAAACTTAAACCCTAAAATTTTACCCTTAATTTATTTCAAAACTTTAAGAACACTTGTGGAAGTCTCACATGAGATGGTTTGTTATCGAATGCTGCCTAGATGATAGGGTATTTAGGAAACTCCATTTCATTAAGTTTTTCACATTGTGTTCTAAATTTATTAATAATAAAATTAATAAATAAAAAGTATAATAAAATTGGGATCTTAAATATAAACAGTCGCACTTAAGCTCTGCCTAGATGTTGGAGAGTCGGGGTGGTCTCATTATACTTAAGAATCCAACTCTTAAATTGCATTTCATTGTAAATGACATTCATTAGCATACATACGTTAGCATGTTATCATCGATAATTGATTGCATTATTCTCTCTTTAATTTGCTGTTCAATGATAAAATATTTTATAGTAAAAAAAAAAGGAATAATACTACAAAAAAATCTTTTTGTGATATTATAAAATAAATTAAAAATAACATTCCGAAAGAAATAATTTTTGGTACTCTGCCTAGAAGTTGGAGAGTCACTAACAATTATTTTCTATAAAGATTGTTATTTCATTTTAAGGATTATTGTGTCAAATCTTAGGCGAAAAGAGTTATTTTAAATTTTGCCTAGATGATGGAGAATTTTAAGATAATTCTTTAACTTAAAGATTTTCTCAATAGTTCTAAATAAATATTTTAGCAAAATTTTATTTTTTTTTGGAAGGGAATTAGTGTTAAATTTCAAATTAAAATCATTTTTATCCAACACCAAAAATAACGCGTAATTAAATGGTACCAATTTATGGGCGTTGTGGGGGTGCTAATCATTCTCCACGCTAACCGACTCTCGGACCCAACCTGATTTTTCGTAAACCAAAATTTATCTTTTTGATGAACTTTAAACCCATTTTTATGGTTTTATTAAAAGGATAAACTTTTGGGTGGCCAATCACACCCTAACAAAGATTGGTGGCGACTCCATTCTATTTACTTCAATTTTAAAACTCACTTTACGTCTGGCAGTCTCAAAACCGTTACGACACAACATATTTTTTCCAAAGAAGAATACTTAGATTCATATTCTATGAATTTTTTACTCAAAAAATAATAGCTCTCTTTTTTCAACCATATTCATCTTGCTGTCCAAACATACATCCCATTGAATTTTCACACACTGTCAGATATAAAATTAAAAGTTTTCTTGGAACAGATGGCACCAACACTAGAGGATTGACAAGTATTGCTTAATTTCATCAAAAGCCATTTGGCATTCTTCATTCCATTCCTCAAGGTTATTCTTGCAGAAAAGCTTAAAAATGAGATCACATTTATAAGTAAGCTAAGATATAAATCACGAAATGTAGTTTAACCTTCCCAGAAAACCTCAAACTTCTTTTGGTATACTCAGAGGTGATAAATTTTGAATGATCCATATTTTGTTTGGATCCACTTCAATTCCCTTTTCACTTACCACAAAGCCTAGCAATTTTTCTAATTTTACCCCGAATGTGTACTTGGCTGGGTTCAACTTGAGTTGGATTTTTTCAACCTCTCAAATAACTTTTTGAGGTTGGTGACATGATCTTCATTTTTATGAGATTTTACAATCATATCATCCACTTACACCTCAATCTCTTTATGCATCATGGTATGAAAGAGCATCACTATGGCTCTTTGGTATGTTACCCTAGCATTTTTTAACCCAAAAGATATGACTTTATAGTAAAAGATCATTCAAATGGTCATGAAAGTGGTCTTTTCTATATCATCTACAATTATTTTTATCTGATTATACCTTAAAACCTATCCATAAAGGAAAATATTGAATGCTTAATCGTGTTATCTACCAGTGTGTTAATATGAGGTAAAAAAATTATCTTTTAGGCTAACCCTATTCAAATCACGATAGTCTACACATATTTGTACCTTTTTATCTTTTTTAAAAATTGATATTATATTGGCTACCCACTCTGGATACTTAGCTACTTGTAAAAAACATACATCAAACTATTTTTTCATCTCTTTTTTTATTTTTAGCAGCATTTCAGGCTTTATTCACCTTAATTTTTGCTGGACTGGCTTACATTCTGACTTCAATGGTAATTTATACTCTACTATCTCTGTACCCAACCCTGACATATCTTGGTAAGACCAAGCAAACACATCGATGAATTCTTAAAGTAGATCTTTTAAATGTTACCTATCTTTTGACGAAAGTAAAATGCCAATTATGACCTTTTTCTTATTTTTCTCATCTTATAGATTCACCAAGTCAGTTATCTCCTAATAAGGCTCAATTGGCTTACTTTCTTATTCAATCAATCTCATTAGATCAGAGGTATAACATACTTTTCATAATCATCTTCATTGTCAAGTTCATCAGTGTTAATTGAATTCTCAAAATTGACCTCTTGATCGTTATCATAATTCTCTTCTTGTTCATTTAAAGACCTGAAATTAAATGAAATTGGATGTGTTGGCAAGATGTGTTTGAAAAAATAAAAAAATAACAATAATGATGGCATAAAAAAAATGAAAATGCATCATTTCTAATTTTTATTAAAATAATAAAAGATAAATGATCCAAACAAGAAAGATCACCCCAATGCCTTGAACAATAGCTATTAGGATGTACAATTATATTGAATTAGTCTCAAGGGTAAAAGGCATTTCAATGGTACTTCAATTGTTCAGCTCATAATCTGGCGTATAAGGGCAGACCTACCCTTCTTGTTCAAGCCCCATTTCATTTTTAATAGCATAGATGGTCAACTGGACAAATACATCTTTCATACTTTGTTCATAATTTTCTTTTATGTTTGGGTACATGAATCCTCCAGGGTTGAAAGTCTCATACAAGTATGGGATGATCATTAGTCTTACTGTTTGACCTGTTAGTCTTCTCTTGATCTCTCATTCTTCTGCTCATAGCCTAGGCCTAACCTTTCACTGTTGTTCATCACTGTTGAGGGCTCTCTTATTTCTTGTAAGTTCTTACCCAGCCCTACTCCTAGATACCAGCCCTTATTGATGACTTGACTCAACACTATTTTTGAAAAGGGTTGATTTTTAGATCCTTCACCCACAGAATTGACTAGTTTAAAAGATTGATAGGAACATTCCTCTACTTTTTTAATAGTTTTCACATATGAAGCATTCAAAGGTAGCGTCACTAGCATGTCTTCTTCCCTAAATACCACTACCAATCGACCTTCTACATTAAACTTGATCTTTTGGTGTAGGGTAGAGGGCACAGCACCTACCATGTGAATCTATGACATTCTTAACAGATAGATATAAGATGAAGAGATATCTATCACTTAAAACTTCACATTAAAAGTGTACAACCCAATTTGTAAGGGCATCTCGATGTCTCCTAAAACTTTTCATTTAGTATTATCAAAAGCCCGCACAACCATTTGACTATCTTTTATATGAGAGTAGTCGATAGATAGCTTTGTCAAAGTTGACATAGGCATGACGTTGATAGCGAAACCATTAGCAACAATGACTTTGGCCATAATATGACTTCTGCATTTGACTGTGATATGCAGAGCCTTAGCGCTTTCTCTTTTCTCTGGAGAGATCTCATCATCACTGAATAAAATATAGTTTGGCATGACTAGGTTTCCAACTAAGTGGTTCACATATTCAACAAACACATTATGTGTTATATATGCCTGGTTCAACACTTTTAGCAAGGTATTTCGGTATGATTTCAAATTCAATAGCAGTGATAATAATGATATTAGTACTGCATTTTATTTAACTATTCAACCACAGAATATTCACTATGTTTTATTAGTTTTAAGAATTCACAAGCTTTCTTTTCTGACATTGGCTTCAAATGATCTTCTTCAGGTTATGCTTCAGGGTTATTTCATTCTTTACCTACCTTGGTCTTTTTTTTCTAGCTTTTTTTAGCATTTCTAGAGTTAGCATCTTTCACTTCGGGTAATGCTCTCTACATCTCTTATGTTAGCAACGTCAGACTTAGAAATATTTTTTTACCCCTGAACTACCATATCACAGTCATATTTTCAGGATACAACTTTGTCATCCTTATACGGGAATGGAGTCGGGACCTTAAAAGTTACTAGCTTGGGAATGAGTTTGTTTATAACTGACTTTAACTTGTTCCCACAATGAATTATCATCGATTTTAGAAATAATTTTACTGGCCTATTGGTCATAAATACCTTAACACTCTTTGAAACCTTTCATTTTTCATAGAGTTCCATCTGATACGAATCCATAAGCTTTTATACCTCTTAGAGAAATTGCTCATAAATTTTGATAGAGTGACAAATTACTCCACTATGATATTTACAACTAGTTCCTACTATATATGTTTCACAATAACCATGTGGACCTACTAGATGTATCATGTCAGCTCTTCATAAAACATCAAATAGTTAACTAATAAGTGTCTTAATATCTGTCATTTTTCTCTTCAAATGATCTCTTGTTCCTTACTTAGAGCATTTATATTATGATTAGGTAAAAGATTACCACTGACATTTGGTGTAGTATCTCTCCTGTATCAAAGCTAATCATTTCATCCTTGATCAGCCATTGTACTTTATGTTTCAAGGTAATGTAATTTTTAGTTAAATGGCCAGTAATCTCGTAGTGATAGTCACAATGGGCTGTGGGATCATACTACTTAGGGTAAGGTAGCTTGAGTGGCTCTAATTTGCTAGAAGCAATAAGATGATTATTGTAAAACTCATGATATAACTCTGTATAAGTTATAGGAATTGGCTCAAACATAAGCTTTTCACGAGTAGTTTGTTGCTCCCGTGAACCATCCATTAGGCTAGCCGGACGGGTCTGAGGTCTTGGGGTAGGTTGAGTGTTAGGACTGTATATGGTATTTTAAGGTCTAAAAGAAAGTTGATATGTTTAGGGGTAAAATGATTGTGGGATTGGTTGATATAGGTAAAGGGAAGTGTTATTCACAGCAGGAAAATATGAAGGGTATCCTTATGGTAGGTAGAGTTGATAACCCTTGAATTGTTGTCTATCAAAACTCACAGCTTGAGCTTTAGTCTCTTTCTTCTTTGAGGCTCTTTTAATGAATGCCTACCCTCCTTCTAACTTGCCATTCTTGATGGCACTCTCAATAATTTCTTTTAAAATCATCATGTCGTTGAAATTTTTGGTTGCATTCCTTATCATCTTTTCATAATAAAGAGATTTCAGAGTGCTGACGAACAACACTGTAGTTTTTTTTAAGTTAAAGAAAGTTGCACTTGAAAAGCTACATCCCTTCACCTCTGGATGTATTCCTTAAAAGACTCATTTACCTTTTTTCTCCAGGTTCTGTAAAGATAAACGATCAGGAGCCAAATCCATAATATGTTAATATTGACTGATAAAGTCATGGGTCATATTGCTTCAAGAATGGATACGAGTTCTATCTAGCTGGACATACCACTTAGTAGCAGAGCCCATAAAGCTATCTTGAAAAATATGTATTAATAGTTTTTCATTATGGGTATGAGCTACCATCTTTCGACAGTACATGATGATATGAGTCTTTGGGCACTTTGTACTATCATATTTTTTAAATTTTGGTACTTTAAATTTTGATGAAATAACCACATCTGGGACTAAACAAAGTCCAGCAGCATCGATAGAACCATAAACCCAATTCCTTTCATAGCCCGTAATCTTTGTTCAAGTATACTAATCTTTAAATCTTCCTGAGATTCTATTTTTTCCTTTTTTTTCTCTTTCATTTTCAAGTCATCTAGATCAAAAACTTGGATCAGTTTTACTATTTTTTTAGTAAAGACTGGATTCATATAGCTATGGTAATATCTTAAATTTGAAGCTGATGGCATTTCAGTGTATACAGGATACGTGAACTACTGTGGTGATATATCCTGTGTGGACTAGGCTTATTATGGACCAAAATCAGAAAGATATAGAGGGTCGACCACTTCTTATGATGGAAGGTCCTGTTGGCTTGTATTTTTTTCTATTCTTTTTCCTTTGTTTAACTTGTTGAAAGCATCAAAAATCTTACTCAACTTATTTTCAAGCTTTTCCTGTGCCTTTTCTATTTTTTCAAGTCGATGAGAGTTTTTTTACTCCATCTGTCTAGTTTTGGCTCTTACGTTATATCAGTGGATGCGATTTTTGTTAGATGGAGCTATCCTTAAACCTTGAATACCATATTTTATAATTAGTAGGTTTATACAACTATCTCATTGTTATTTTATTTAATGTAATGAATTAAAATACAATGAATGAAGGTGTATACATGTAAAGAACATTTGCCTTAAGATAGTGTTCAACCAAAAGATCTCATTTATTCCAAAGAACTTTCATTTACATAGAATTTATCATCCTAGAGTTATAACCATAAAATTGTTTGATCTACTCATACTTGTCTTTAGCTTCCTCGATGAAGTTCAAAAAATGCTACCCATGTTCTTCTACTGAGGCCACCACTTGTTTCAATGCCTCTACCTCTTCGACCATTTTTCTTACCTTACAAACCCCTTTATAAATTTGGTTTGTTAAGTACTCAATATACTTTTATCTTCTCAAGTTTTCCCTTTTACCACACCATACTTGGTATGATAACTCTCTATGCTCTCTAACAAATGCAGCAATATAGTCTTCTTGCTCATTCAACCTTTGTCTTAACCTGCTCAAGTAGTTGTTCAACATGTTTTTTTTTTTTGTACTTGGGTACTTTTTTCTTCTAATTCAGCATATTCTTGCTTCAATCGCTCATTTTTATCTATCAGCTCAGTGATTGTTATCTTCTTGGCCTTTACCCTCATACATAACCTTTTAAGTTTTTAGTGCAGCTCTACTAAGTCTTCAACAGCTGTATCACGTTTTCTAGTGATCTTGCAAACTTTAGCTTCATGTTTTTCAGCTTTATCTTTCCACTGATCTTTCTCCTCTTGAAGCTTCTGGATTTCTTGCTTTAACTTATCCTTTTTGGACTTGAATTTTTTTTTTCGCGAGCTCTAATTTCGATGGTGTCTCTTCAAGCTTTCTTCCTGTTGGTGGTTGAAAGCTTTCATAAGTGAATATAATTTTTTGTGTTTATCTTGCTCTCCAAACCAAGTACCAATGAGTGACCTTATCAGTGAACGATCTAGGACTCATTCTACGGAGGTTTTTCCATGCTTTAATCACCTCATTCATCTTCTGAAATATTTTTGGCTCACTGTAAGAAAAATCTTATTGATGAAGCTTATACGTCATGGGAATGAACTGTTCTACCCCAAACTGCCTTCTTACTAGAAGTGGCACATAACTTGTTGCTCCCCATAAACCTAAAAATAGGACCATAGTGTTATCTTCACACTAATATAGCATAGGTTCATGATTTATCCACAAGACCAACCATCTTACTTTGATACTTGTCAGTTTTTGTAAGAAAGCTATCCACTCTTTTTTAGACTTTTGTTCTAACCACCCACTTTTATAGAATTCTTTGATTGAAGCTCGATTGTAGACATAAAGCTTCAAGAAAGCATATTTTCTCCACTCGAAGTGACTTTTCATCCATAAGTATAATAATTATATACAACCTGTAAAATACCCTTCATTTCGATAATAGTACTCAAAGATTTGACAGTCTCTGCTAATATTATCATTAAAGGGTTACAGCCATTAATCACACTTTCAAAAAAGTCAATCACTACTATTTCAATATAACCCAAAACCTTTAAAAATATCACCATTTTGTATATGGCTAAGGCAAATACGTCTAACCTCCATTTTTCATCGACATGTTACACTAGAAAATCATGAAAGAACTTTCAAGGTAAGCAAACCTATTTTTGTTTCTTCTTTAAATGAGAATCCACAATCTCTTTGTCCTTCCTCATAAGATGGGCTAAATTCTTATAAAACTCTAATTTATGTTTTTTGACATATATCTTGTCAAGAGCCTTGAGATGCCGATCTAACAAAGTCAAATATTCTTTAATGGTTAGTGTCATATCAACTTCATTGAAGATAAAACACGTGTATGCAAGATCCCAGAATTGCACCGCAGCTCTAATTAGTTGATTTTTGACATTTACTATAAGAAAGTGTGTTATATGCCCATGTCTCTGACAAAACTCCTCTTGTCTTGATGGGCTCATATTCTTCCATATATCAATCAAATCCTCTAGATTATTTTATTTAATGAGGATAAATGTCTCTTGAAATAAGGTAGAAGCATAACCGATTGGTAAACAATCCCCTTCTTTAGTTGAATCTTTTTTTACTAGACCTTTACTTCATTGTGTGACTCACAAGGAGCTAATACAAATGAAGAGTAAACTAGTCGTTGCTTGAAGTCATGAAAAACTCGTTGTTGAATACCGTCTTTCAGGCAAATGTTCTTTATGCAACTCTATGATATAAGCATGAATCAATACAAAAATGAATAAAAAAAAAAGTTAGTATACCAAATAAAGAGAAAAAAATAAATTAATAAATTAAAACATCACACATAATAAAAGGAATGAATCCTATGCTTTTGGTTAATTTTAAAGGGAAAGAGATGGCTCTATCTATAGGTTAGGTGCTTTTAAAGTTCACTATAATTGGTTCAAGGTTAAAGTCTAAATATTCTCAAATTATTCCTTACATCATTGTCCATCACAGACTAGTAAAGCACCACAATCCTCACCCATTACAGGCTTTAAGAGAAAATGTTCAATTTGAGTGAGAGTATTTCGTTAGCCACTGTGGAGGCATTAAAACCTCACAAAAGCAATAAGTACTTTACTCCTTCCTAAAGAGACGGAGCTCGGGTATAAAGCTCATGTTATGCATATGCATATGAATGATATAGTTTGCAACATAAATAAAATGAATGGAAAAGAAAAAAAATCCTTACAACGAATTCAATTTTATTTGGTTTTTTGGATAACACAAATTTATTTGCTGGCCTGACTCTCAGCTATCCCCAATGGAGCAGCCAAACTGTCATAACGTCTAAATCCGAAGACCTATCACTAAATATTGACTTGAAGAGTCGCCACCAATCTTTTTTGTTTATGTGTGATTGACCACATAAGAATCTATCATTTTAAGGAACACCTAAGCTTGACTAAGGGTCCTTAAAAGAATAGGTTCAAGTCTATTAACCAGAACAAGGTTCGGGAGTTCAGTTATGAGTGAGGAAGGTTATAGCACCCTCACAACGTCCATCGAAAGATGGTACCAACTCAATTTTATGTTATCTGATAAGCCTTAAAAATTTTACCAAGTAATTATTGTTGAAAATTATTCTTAATTAACTCCAATACTTTTAGCAGAGAATTAAAAAAATTCCTTCACCTCAAGAGTATACAAGAAAACTATTATTTCACTTGCAGAGGCTCCATCGTCGAATTATTTAACACTAAAATTTTTTTCAAGAAAAGAAAGGAAAAATAAAATAAAATAAAAGAGGAATAATGATTTTACTTTTGATATAAACCCTTTTATTTTCATTTTATAAAAAAAACTCATTGCTTTTATACAAGAAAAATTGATACTTTCAACTTTTCCTTAAAATATTTTTTTTCTAAAATTGTAATTTCAAGAAAAATTGATACTTTCAACTTTTTCTTAAAAATATTTTTCTTGATAATTTTTATTTTAAAAGAAAATTGGTACTTTCAACTTTTCCTCAAAATGTTTTTTTTTCTGAAATTTTAATTTTAAGAAAAATTGATACTTTCAACTTTTCTTCAAAATACTTTTTGAAAATTTTTATTTTAGAAATTTTATTTTCAAGGAAAATTGATACTTTCAACTTTTCCTTAAAAATATTTTTTAGAAATTTTATTTTTAAGAAAAATTTATACTTTTAACTTTTCTTTAAAAATATTTTTTTTTGAAAATTTTGTTTTCAAAGAAAATTGATACTTTCAACTTTTCATCAAAATGATTTTTTAAAAACTTTTTTATTTTTATATTTTCAAGAAAATTTGATATTTTCAACTTTTCCTCAAAAATACTTTTTTTAAAAAAATTATTTTTTTATTTTTTTGTTTGAAAATAAACATTAATTATTGTTATTGAATCTTTATCTAAACTATTCTACCATTTGGGCTAAATTTAGATAAAATTTTACACCTAAAAATTTTATAAAAATTTATCATTTGAAATTTTTATAAATTTCATCATTGGATAATTAATATTTATTCTCAAAATTTTATTTTTATTATGTTTTATTTAATTTAATAGAAAAGAAAAAAAATACTAAAGGAAAAAAAAACAAATACATAAATAAAATATTTAAAATAAAATAAATAAGAAAATACCAAAAAAATTCGAAAGTGACTTGGCTGGAAATTTGAAACGGCTCGGCTGCAAAAACAAAAAGCAGCCCGTAGGTTTGGCTGGGAAGATGCAACTCGGCTCGACTCTAGGGATTAGCTAGCACATGAGTTAGCGAATCATGTCACAATTGGGTCAGGTTGGCCTAAGCAGAAACACGCGGATCCTGGGGACTTAACGCTAAAATAATGTCATTTTGTAAGGGTATAAAAGGCTAAAACCCGATCTTCTTTCAAATTTTCTTTCTTTTTTCTCTCTCTTCCTTTCTTTTTCTCTTCTTTTTCTCTAAAAAAATTTAGATTTCGATTGAATGTTCTATCAAAATCTGAAAAAACATATTGTCGAAAAATTCAAAGTTGGTCAAAAAATTCACTAAAAAATTGATCGAATTCTATAATTTTTCTAAAAATTTTCCATAAAAAAAACCAAAATTTTAAAAAATTCTTAAAAAATATAAAACTATTTTTCCTCTATAACCCTTTTTTTCTTTTGTTTTCTTCTGTTTCCTCTCTATTCTGATCTATGTTTCAGCGTTTATTTATAGGGATTGATCAGAAGAGTTTCTGATCAATCCCAATTTCATTTGTGATTAAGATTTAATCTTTGAATCCAATTCAAACTCTACCAGCACCCATATTCATGGCAAAAATGTTTCTTCTAGAATAAAAAAATCATATAATAATAATGAAAATAAAAATAAAAAATGGGCCCATCTTGCCTTATTTGGACCAGATCCAATTGATCCGGGCCTGGACCATGTCTACAGTAAGATTTTTTAAAAAGTTATGTTAAGCTTCTTTACATACACACTTAGTAACATAACCATGCCAATTATGGTATATAAGGTTTAAAGATAGCTCGACCATCTAAGAACCCTACTCAAATGACCCACCATCAATACAACATTAAAGCCCGAGCCATGCAAATGGAATAAAAAAATGCAAATTGTTCTAAAAAATAGATAAGGCCTAAGAAAAACTTGATGGAGAGTTAAGTAAAATTTTAAAAGCCCTAAACAAGTTAAACAAAGGGAAAGCTACAAAAAAATATGCTAGCCCATAAGACCGTTCTTCACAGGATGTTATTGATCCTTTTTATTCTTCTAGTTATGACCCATATTAGGCTTAGTCCATACAAGGCATTTTGCCACAACAATTTACATTCCCTGCAGGGTGTACTTACCCGAGAATGCCATCTACATCGAATCAGGGCCATTACCAAAGTTTTGTAAACCTTGTCCCTATTGAAAGGTTGCAAAGCCAATCCAAGTCTCCAACTTGGATGATCTGAAAGAGAAAGAAAAATTAAGGCTGAAGAGATTGAGACTTTAGAGGGCTCAAAAGCTAAACAAAAGATGAACTTACTAGAAAAAAGATTACAAGCAGTAGAGGAGATGGATTTTTATGGCTCAATAAATGCAGTCGACTTTTACTTAGTTCCAAATGTAGTAATCCCACCAAAATTCTAGGTCTCAAAGTTTGAGAAGTATGATGAAACAAAGTATTTGATAACTCATGTTATCATGTACTATCGAAAAATGATTACTTACACAAGCAATGAAAAACTATTAATACATGTGTTCTAATACAGTCTTACTAGTTTTACAGCTAGATGGTACATCTAATTAGATAAAACTCACATTACTTTATGGAAAGAATTGATAAAAGCATTTATCATCCAGTACCAACACATCATAGAGTTAGCTTCAGACCATCTTTTTTACATAACATAGAGAAAAAGGCTATAAAAGCTTTTAAATAATATACGTAGAGGTAGAGAGATATGACTGTTCAGGTTTAATCACTTCTTATTGAGAAAGAAACTACTATCCTATTTGTCAGTATCTTAAAGGCTCCATATTACAAAAAAATAATAGAAAATGCCAGCAAGAACTTTGTTGACATAGTAATCTTGGCTAAGATTATTGAAAATACCATAAAGAATGGAAAGCTAGAAAGAGGAGAGTCAGTCAACATAAAAAAAAATGAAATACCGAGAAAAAAAAAAATGAAGCGCAAGCTGTGAGCTATGACAATCAACACCTTAGAGGTTTTCTTCCAATACCTACCATCAATGTATCCAATCCATTATCCATCTGTAAAAAATGTAGCGTCTTACCTCTATCAACCAGTTATGCTATCTGTTTATCCATATACTTTCCCGTCAACTCATAACTACAACCCCATCATTACACCTGTTATAAAGTCTATCCTAAAACCTCATAATCAGAACACCAATTTGAGAGGATCACAAAAAAATAAAAAAAGGCTTTTTTTAATCCCATTTCTATGATATACATAGACTTGCTACCATAGTTAGTGAAAAATCATTTGTTGGTCCATGTTTGTGTTGAATAAAAAAAACCTCTCTACCCAAAATGGTATGATGCTAATGCTCAATGTAACTACGATTATGAGATCACAAGTCACTTAACAAAAAATTATGTTGCTTTGAAGCATAAAGAACAATGTCTCATCAATGAGGGGTTGATCAAGTTTAGCGATAAAGAAAGGTCTAGCAATTCTGAAATCTGTTTACCCAATGATATAGAGGCATGATTTTGAGGATATATTTTAAAACTATTTGAGGTAATGATTTATGGGGCAGTCTTTTATGTCTTTATCGTGTATTTACCTTGCATTTCAATAAAATGATAAGTGCATTTCATTACATATTCTTCTTTTTTTTTTTTATCCATACTGTTATGCATATCTCTTTATATGTCACTCATTCTTAAATTTTAGATAATGAATGTTCAGACAATTATGACAATAATTTGGGGTTCAATCTTGAAAATTTCATTCATACTGATAAGATTGATGATTTAGATTCATATTATGTTGGGGTGAATTAAAGTTGACATGCTATAAACAGGAGTAAAGTCATTTTAAAAGAATATGGTCCCTTATATCCAAAAGTTTGCTTTCATTTAGTATAAGTTCTTCAAAGAAAGTATTCAAGTTTAAGATGAGAAATGGTCGTCTTTTTTTTACCTTTTTAAAAAAAATAAAAAATAATAAAACTATCCATTTGCTATCCCTTTTAAGCTTATTATAATTTCTTTGAAAGAAACTCACCAAAAATCACATTCCACATCAGGAGGCAAAGTTTAAAAAAAGATCTATTCATAAGAAAAAAAATAAGTTAAAAATCATTACTGAAGCATAAAAAATAAAAAAAAAAATCTCTTGTGCGGGAATCCTTATTAAAAAGAAAAATTGAAAAGAAAAAATGAGATGAAAAAGAGAGAAAATATAAAGGCACTTGGTAAAGAATGGGGTAAAATGCCAATGTGCTTTAAGTAATGAGAGATGATCATTTGGTTTATACCCTTTCACACATGTTTTTAAGCCTGTGTTATCATTTTTTATAGCCCTTCACCATAGCCTCAGTTACATGCTTTAAATGTGCATTTCGATCAAATATGAATGCTGAAATTGAATAATTATATATTGAACTAGAGCATGCTTATGGATAATGAGATTTTATATTTTAAAGATTCATATGGAATTCGATAGAATGCTAATGGAGAATAAAGCAAAGAAAAAAGTAAAAAATAAAAAGAATGAAAAAATAAAAAATAAAAAGTGAAAAAGAGAGAAATGAAAATGTGGAAAGAGGAAGACTGAAATTAAAAACCTAAAAGGGTAATTTAACTAAACAAAAATATATTGGCTAAAAGCAAGCATTAGACAGCCTAAGAGTATTCAAGAGTCCAATAAGCTAGGGGGCAAGATTTGGATTTTAAGCCCAATGAGATCAAATGCGTCAATAAAATGAGTTTCTAAGAAAGAACTTTGGATTGGTGTCAAAAATTGTCTGAATATTCATTATTTTAAAGGTTCAAATCCTATCCAAACACTTATCCTAGCAATATGTTTTGACATTATTAACTTGTTTGTGACCCTTTATTGAATATCCTTTTTTTTAAACCACTTTGTTTCTCATCATTATTGCTTTCTCATAATAAGAAAATATGTGATGAATTGCATTGTTCATGAAATTGAAATTATGAAAAATAAACAAGAAAATACATAAAAAGATCTTTACATTACTTTGAAAAGAAAATCGATAGTGACAGGGGCAAAATGAAGATATCATGATGAAACAAATTTGTGAAAATGTTGATTCATCGAACTTTCAAAAGAAAAAAGAGGCATTTTAAGAAAAGTTCAAGATATTTTGATTAATAGAATGGTTGATAGAAATTGTGAAGGTAACCAGTCTAGAAGATTTCTAAGAATATTTTTACACAATTATGGGTGCATTTAGTACATCTCATGTATTGCATTCATGACATCTCATACATTGCATTTATAACATTCATTGTAAACAAAAAGCTTGAATTAGTGAAAGGATAAGAATTTTTTAAAGGATTTAGAACCAACATGCCTTCGATTGAGGAAAATTTTTAAAAGATAATCTTTGATTAAGAAAAAATAAAACCTTAACTCTTGATTGAAAAGTTTCAAGAAACATTCCTCTATCTCAAAAAATAAGTAAAATTTGTCAATCTTCAAGATATAATCTCAAAGCCTTTCGAATATGATTTATAAGACCTTCAAGCATGATCATTAAACCTATGGTTGTTAATTTCAAATTCATTTGATCTCATATTTTGACTTTGGCTTAGTCCAATCATTTTTATTTTGACCTTGGTTTAGTCTAGTCATTTCCATCTTCAACCTTGGTTTACTCCGATCATTTTCATCTTCGACTTTGACTCAATCCAATCATTTTTATCTTTGACATTGGTTCAACTCAATCTTTTTCATTTTTAACCTTAGCTCAATTTAGTCATTTTTCATTTTCGACTTTGGCTTAGAATGATCATTTTTATTTTCGACCTTAGCTCAATCCCATCATGTTTATCTTCGACCTTGGTTTAGTCTAATCATTTTTATTTGGAACCTTGGTTCAATCCAATCATTTTCATTTTCAACTTTGGTTCAGTTCAATCATTTTCATTTTTGACATTGGCTCAGTTCATCATTTTCATCTTCAACCATGGTTTAGTCTGATTATTTCATTTTTTACTTTAGTTCAGTTTAGTCATTTTCATTTTCAACCTTAGTTCAATTTGATAATTTTTATCCTTGGTTTAGCCCGGTCACTTTTATCTTCAACCTTAGCTCAGTCTAATTATCTTAATCATTCAACCTTTGGCTTAATCCAAATTATATCATTTTTTTTCGACTTCGGGTAAGACCAAGTCATTTTATTTTTCAACTTTGGCTAAGATCAAGTCATTCTATTTCTGACTTTGGCTAAGAACAAGTTATCTCATTTTCTGACTACTGCTAAATCCAAGTCATATTTCTAATTACGACTTTGCCTGAATCATCAGTTCGACTTTTGACTTGATCTAAGTCATTTCATTTTGACCTTTAGCTAGGTCTAAATAATTTTATTTTTGAACCTAAACATAATGGATGTATATATCTTTGCATAACTTTTGTTATGTAAAATATGTGTAAAAATGGGCAACTGTAAACACCCCATTTAGTCTAGGGTTTAAACTAATTAGGTTCAATTTAATATCAAACACAAAGGCCTAAAATCAATTGGGCTCGGGTTTATCCAAAGTGTAATACTTCTTTTTTATGATTATTTTTATTTTTATTTTATTTGTCTATATATATATTTATCTGATTTATTCTATCATTTCTCTTTTATTATCTTTTCTTTATCTATTAATTATCTTTAATTTATCTGATTATTTCAAAACAAAAATAATAAATATCAAAAGGAAAAATCAAAATATTGGCTTTGTTTAATTGATAATCCTCAATTTCATATTGCTAAGTTTGATTTAATCTGAAAATTCCCCTAACTTGCGCTATAATTACACAAAATCAAGGAGAGAAGACACGAATCAAAAAACAAAATTACTGAGAAAGCAACAGAGAAACACACAACAATCACTATAAAACAAGAGGAGAACAAGTAGTCGGTTTAGACACCACCCTCACCTTTCACTACCATCCCACTACCATCTCTAGTCAGGGAAACTAAAGGCCAAACACTACCATTCTTTTTTCCATTTTAGTTTTTTTCATGATAGAAAGTGTAGAAGAAACCACATACAATCGACCTACATAGAATTCCTTAAATACAACAAGTTCCAATCTTTCAACTAACGAGATTCAGTCATAATATGCATATACAATAGAAAAAGGCAAATGAAAATTTCCTATTTCAATAGACTTGAAACATTTTGAATCAAACCTTCTTGCCATACTGCTCTTCAAGCTATTCATCATGCATCATCACTAACAACACGCAAAATAGCCCCTAATAAGCACACAAAGGTGAAGTCAGTACAAGCCAAAAAACCCAAGACCAAAAACTATTAAAGAGACAGTCGAGCTTAACTCTTTGCAAAAGCCAAAAAACACCATAAATTACACAGAAAGCAAACATAAAGCATCAATAAATCAATAGCTTTCAAAACATAAAAGCATCAAGAAACCAAATATACGATCAGATCAGGGGTCTTGAGTTTAGGATTTTTTAGAAACTTCTAATAGTTCATGGAGATGGGAAAAACAACAAGGAAGAAAACAGAATGCCAATGACAGAAGTGACAGCAACAATGATGGTATTTGGGTGGTCGATGACAGCCGTTGGGATTTTTTATGATCAAATCTTACGAGAAAAAAGAGTGCTGTAAGGACAACAACATACTAAAAAATCACATGATCAGACGGTGCAAAGAGGCTGAAACAGTGAAGGAAAGTCATGGCTTGTAGTTTTAGATCTGGGGCATTTAAGGAGGATTTTTGAAAACCCTAGCCTATATCCGAGACAAGGAAGCGATGATAAAATTTTGGGCTGCATTGGTGACCCGACGGCAACGGTGCGTTACGGCTGACAATGCTACTGATCGAAATCTGAAAAATAGGATTATTGTTTATCTATTCCTGTAGAGAGAGAGATGAGAATAAAATAGAGAAGCTGGGCAGAAGAAATGAAAGAATAAGCAAAGTTTTACTTTTTATAGCAGCATGAAACGTTACGTTTTAACTAAGTGAAGAGAACCCACCTCTCAACTTGGATTTGGATCTGAAGCCCACACTTGAGAACCAACCCGTTTCGCAACATTCAAAGCTGAGCCATGAAGTTGCATCATTGAGCCAAGCCAAATCTCAGCCATTCCAGTCGATTTCTGCTCTTGGAGCCGAGCCATTTGCCAAGCTAAGCCAAGCCTTTTTTGGTATATAATTATTTTACTTATTTTGTTTTATTTGTTTTTTTAAAAAATATTTTTGCATGATTAAGGTTTTAGAAAAAAATTATTCGAGCTATCCTAAATTAAAATATAAAATAAAACTTTAAATAAAATTTTAGAAATAAATTATAATCATCCAATGATGAAATTTTTAAAAATTATAAATTGTTAATTTTTAGAAAATTTCTAAGTGAAAATTTTTTTTTTAAATTTAACTCAAATGGTGGAATAATTTAGATAAAATTTTAATAAAAGGAATTGTATCCTTTTCCAAATAAAAATTAAAAATATAAGTAAAAAAATTTTTTTGTGTGAAAATATTTGATAATTACCCAAAGATAAAATTTCAAGAAATATTACAAATGATTGAACTTTTATGAGATTTCTAGGTGAAAATTTTTTCTTAAATTTAACCTAAATGGTGAAAGAATGTAGATGAGATTTCAAAATAATAATTGCTATAATATTTTCTTTTAAGATGATGAATAAATAGAGATCGAATTTTAGGAAAACTAATTCTAAATTAGGCCAAAATTGTGAAAAATTTAAAAATAAAATTAAAAAATAACTTTCGATGATGAAATTCTTAGTAATTGCAATTGGTTGATTATTTAAAAAAATTTTAGGTGAGAAAATATTTCTAATTCAGGCCCAAATTGTGGAAGGATTAGATATATTTTCAATAAAACAAAATTTTAACAAAAAAATAAATGATTAAGTTTTTCGAACAACGAAACCTCTTTAAAAAAACAAATAGAATTCTTAAATATTCTTAAAGTGAGAAAAAAATTTTAGAAATTCTGTCAAATTTATAGATAAATCTTAAGAATTATTTTCAATATTTAAATATTAAAATTTAAGACTATTGAACCATAAACCTTTAAGATAATTTAAAATAAAATGATACCATCCTTTGAATGGATGTGTGGAGGTGCTATAATATTTTTCATATGTAACCAAACTCTCAAACCATATTCTGATTAGTAGACTGAACTTATTTCTTAAGGACCCTTAGTCAAGCTTAGGATATCCTAAAAATGATAGATTCACTTAAGTGACCAATCACTCCTTAATAAAATATTGGTAGCAATTCCTTAAATTGTGTCTAGTTATAAGTTTATAGATCTATATATTATGATAATAAAGACTTGGCCTTGCCCAGTCCAATTTTAAAACTTTTACTCATAATTTCACCTATAATTCAAGAAAATTTTGATTTACTTTCTTTCTCTCTTCTTCTTGCATCATTAATTATCTAAGGAAATTTGATTTATTGAATGGGTCATTTAATTTGTAGATTTTTAGATTTTGAAGGGAAAATGATATTAAAGGAGAATGTGTGATTTTAGATCTGATAATTTGTATATTTATATCATGTAAAATATTAAAATTCATGTACTCATATCGTATTTTATACAAAAAAATGCATGTCAAAATTTATGTCGATGCAACAACATGAAATACAGTTTTTTATTTTGTTAAACATGTATATAATTATTGTTAAAATTTTAAACCATATTACTTTCGTATTATATTTATATATTGTCATTGTATCATATTTAAAATTGTCAAATCTATGTAATTTTTTAGTTTTGTTAACTTAGAGAATATAAGATTTTTGTATTTAGTTTAGAAAAATGTAATAGTAGCTAATATAATTTTTTATTATATTGTTCTTGATAACACATAAATAACACTTGACATTCATAACACTGACACGAGAATAACACGTAACACATGAATAAAATATTATCTATGTTGTAACAATAAAATTCTAAAAAATATTTTTTATATATTTTCAACAAAGATAATCTTATAATCCTAATTACTATTCTAACATTGATTGTCTCTATAAAAAAATACAAATCGAATGTAATAATATTATGTAAATGTATTTTATATTTTAAATGTAATAGTATTATATAAAGATATTTTACATTTTATTTTAATTATGAGTAGTAACAAGGATTACATTTTATCTTAAAAAAACAATATTTATAAAAATTTTACAATTTTAAAAATAAAATTTTAACATCCACTGTATTTTTATATTAAAACCGTAATACTTATTGAAATTATAAAAAACAAAAACAATATTTATTTTGTAATTTTAGGAAACTATAAATGATAATATAATCTGAAAATGTAATTAAGTGAAACCAAATGAAGAAAACTTTTTTTATTTTTCCTTCATAATAAACAAAAGTTTAGAGAGAGGAGAAATTTTTTTATTCCTATTATTTTCTCTCTTTTTGACACTTTTATGAATTTTAAAAAATCTCAAAAATTACATATTTCGTGAATCAAATTAAAATATTAAATTACGAAAAGATAAAATTTTGACCAAAAACAATATTTTTTTTAAAACCAAATGCTCTCCAAAAGTAAAATGATTATTTCCTTTTGTATAGTTCAATTTCCACTATACTTTCGTTTGTACTTTGCATCATTTTCACAACATAGAACCTTAATATTTGGAATCTAGAGTTACTTCACTTTGAGCCAAAGATGTCACTGTCCTCCACATGCATCTTAACTCCAAGTGAGATTGTGGTTGCAATGGTTTAAACTCTCCTCTCCTTTTTGCATCCAATTGAGGCAGGGACCATTCCTAAGTGGACATATTGCAACTAAGATGTGTCAAGCTTCCTCCATGTACTAAGTTCCCAAAAGGGTTAAATATAAATTCACTTTTTAAATTATATCACTTCTATCTCATTAATATTAAAAATATATAAAAATTTATAATTAGATATTTAAAGTTTTTTTTTATTTTATTTTTTTGGCTAACACTGTTACCAACTACAATGAGGACGTGTCTTTTAAAGCCAATAATTAATTACCAAATGTCATGTAAATGTTAAGTAACCAAATATAATGGATCCACCATCACATCAGTACTAGATTTTAACATCAGAACTATCTCCAGTCGATTGACTGATGTCGCCCCTTCTTTTTTTCTCTTTTATTTATTTTTTCTTTTTCTTCTCGTTCTCCCACATTTTCTCTCTCTCTCTCTCTCTCTCTCTCAGTTTTGGCTTTTTTGCTGATTTTATTTTTATTATATTTTAAGTTCAAAAATTAAAAATTAAAAAAATAAAAATAAATTTGCATTTTTTGTCCTATGTCCAGATTACATGACATTTTTGTCACATGTTGAAATTTTATTTGGCAGTTATGTAACATCACTCCTTTGACTAACATCCATGCAAAATACTTGACAATAAGTAAATTTTAGGCATTTAATTATAAATTTTTATTTTTTAAATACCAATATATCAAAAGTGGTAATGTATTTAATCTTTCTCAAAATTTAGTTCGATAATTGGATTCCACCTAACCTTGGTAGAGAAATAGACATAGAGCTAGCCAACAAAATACGTGATAATTAGATCCAAATTTAAACAGTCTTAACTCATTAATTACCTTGAGCACGAATTCGATGATTTTGATTTACACGATAATCCTACTTTAAATTTCAAATCATGATAAAGTAATTATCAGTTGAAAGAACATATACGGATGATTATGTTATTAGTAATATTTTTGTTTTTCATATCATAAAAATTGTAAATTTTAACATTTTATTTAATTGTTATATTTTATTATTTATTTAATTAAAAAAATATTATACGCATAAATTTTATTAAATTCATAATTTTTAAATAATAATTTTAATAATATATTAATTAATTTAAAAGATAATTGATAAATTTTAACATGTTTTAACTAATCAAATTGTACAAGGAATATCTATATCTTTAATTTACCGAAAAGATAAGAATCTCTTACAATGGATAGATATTTATTTTGTTTTTTAGAAAATTATTGATGGATAAAATGCAAATAAATATTTCAGATACTCCTTTTGGATTGGGAATTTTCTTTCACTTTCTTGGCCCACCACTTTTTTGCCAAAGGTTTTCGAGCTTGTGCGTATGAACCATGAACTTGAAAAAGCAGAGGGCGTCACGCAAAGGGCTGCTAAAGACAAAACCACGCCCACGTGAGCTTTGGAACCAGGTCCCATCCAATCCTTTTACCATTCAAGGCAAGCTTAAAGCTGATATAGGAGATCATCAAATTGCCCCACATACTGCTGCATTTTTATATCAATTATTTGTCTTTTAGTTCTTATTGAAGTCAGCACTTGATAAAAATGAAGGTGAGCTGGCTTATCTTTTTATCAATAATGTTGCCAAATTGAAAATGAACATCAGGATATCATGCTTTCATGTTGTTTTAATTATTTGGGAGATTTCTATAAAAGATATGATTTCATTTCACTTTGGTTATAAAACAAATTTCTTATGGGATTTTCATTAATTAGAAAGATTTTCTTACGCAATATAAGGAGTTGTATTAATGTATTACATCTCAAATTTTAATAAGCTTATCCAAATTTTCATCCTCTAAGGCATTTGAATAATGTTTGCGATGAATAAAAGATAATGAATTTTTGTGGAGTGTCTTAATTCTATTTATAAGATTAAAAATTTCATCTATAAAATTAAAAATTTTTACTATCAATGTATCAAAAATAAAATTGTTTATACAAGATTCATGCATATTTTGTGTCTATCTCATGAATATCATATTTTCCATCCTAAAACTCAATTTAAAAATTTTTAAAATGGAAGATTAATTTTTAATTGTTGGAGTGTTTTCTTAGACACATCTAATCCAAACTATTGATTGATCCAAATATCGGAAATATAAGTAAATTACAGTGAGTAACCTTTGGTGTTGGAATAGAACATTAGAAGATTGGAATTTTATTTTTGCCCACTTGGAAGGTTCGAATGGCTAAATATATTTCTTTCAATTTTTATTTTATTATTTGGATTCGGTCTTAAGCATGTGATGATGTAAATTCTTATTCATTTTGCTTCTTATCCACCCTACAATACATCAAATCCTTTCTCTTTCCCCCTCTCCCTCCATTTTCTTTCTTTTTATTTCCACCCCTTTACCCTTTTCTCGTTTATATTCCTTTTATTTTTAAGTAAAACTCAAAATTTTGTACTTAAAATTTCAGATCCATATCCATAAATATATTTATCTATACTCAAAGAGCTGTATTTAAATTTATAAATTAATTTAATTAATTTATATAATTATTTTTCAAAAATATTTAAAATAATATTTAATAAATTTATAATTAAATCACAACACTTACAATCTCTTTCTTTATTATCGAGCAACAACTTTTTATTTTTAAAACAGTATCTAAATTCCCTTTCCCTATAAAACCCACAAATTTCATTGGCGGATTAATATGGGATTATGAGAATATGCTAAGTAATAGTTATAATTCGTTATGGGTCTATGTCACTTTATAAAGCCCATATTCCAATTATTGATGGTTGAAAGTTAAAATCCATAATTGTGGTAGCCAATTCTTCAATAAGGCTCCTTAAGGCCCACATGTTATTTGTTTTTTTTTTTTTTTAATAAATAATTGAGTACGTGAATTTGACTAGATCAACTTAGGGATCCTAGTTATTCATGCAAAAAGATATTCAAAAGATTTTTTTAACATATTATTCATTATTGTCAACAATTTATCAATAAAGATGAGATTTCAGAATTTAACATATATTCAAAAAAATAAATCTTATGTTAATTATTTGATGAGCTGAGCTTTTAGTTAAATTTATATTCATGATCATCGTACAAATGTTAGATTAATGCAAGAAGATTTATTAAGGGTAGCAAGACTAATAATTTTAGGTTTTTTCATTGCATTAATCAAATAATTTTACAATGGTTTTTTCACATTTGAAAATATTAAATGGTGTTTTCAATTTTAAAAAAAAAAACTCATGGATCTTAGTTGTCAAGTGTGATTTAAGATTAATAATGTTTTCTATTAAAAAATATTATTTACAACATATTTTATTAAGAATGGTAATGAAGTGGATATTCGCTATTTTTAAGATATTTGTATCCGGATTTGTTTAATATTTAAAATATTCGAATCCATTTAAGTATTAATTTAAGTTTAATATTATTATCCAAATCTAAATCTATTTAAATAAACACGATCCATTTAAATATATGAATATGTTAAAATATCTATTTATTTAAATTTTTTGTCAAAATATAAAATAAACAATAATTTAATTTAAAATTCAAGTTTACTTTTAATTGATAATAAAGAAAAATAAATTTTTAATATCCAAAACCTTCTACAAGTATAAAATTTTATATATTTTATATATGTAAATAGATAACATATTCAAATACGAATTTGAATATTTATTAATATTTATTAAAATCTAAATGAATTCGGATATTTTATATCAAAATCATACTATTCGTATTCATTTTAAATCCATCACGAATAGTAAATATTTTATCTGAATCCGTTAATTATCCATTTATAATTATTTGAATCTGACATAAAAGGATCAAATAATGATGGATATCTATTTATTTACTATCCATTACTATCTTTATATTTTATCGTTTTTCTTGTTCTCAACAAAATTTATGCGCAAAACGTGAAGTTAATTATGTGGATTGTGAAAACAATTCTATTTAAGTTTCTAACAAGCCCATGTTATACATAAAAATATGAGTTAGTATTTTTTAAATCCACAAGCAATGTTAAGAAATTAATACATGTTTTATTTTTATTTTTAATTAATTTTTTAAAATATATCTTAAATGATTTTTGTGATTCTCTTAATTTTTTTAGTTTAAAATTTTCACTATCAATGTTTTTGATAACTTTTCTTAAAATATATAAACTAATTTATAGACATTTTATGTTTTTTTTTATAAAAGAGATCGCAATCTAAAAGTAAAAAAAAATGATAAGTATTAGATGCAATCTTTTAAAAATAATTACTTGAATCAATTGAATTAAGTTTTCGATTTATTATGTATTTTTATTTAATATTTAGAAGAATCCATGTTAAATTAAAAAGAAGCCATACTATATTTAAAGTAGGGATGTAAACATCAAAATTGATTTTTGAATAAATATGTGATCAAAACCGAGTTTAATCATAGAACTTGAGGCTTAAGTTTAGCAAAGAATATTTTTTCTATTTGAATTTGCATAAAAAATACTATAAATATTCCAATCTAACTTGATATAACTCAATTTAATTATCATTGATTTAAATAATGGAATTTAATACTTGGATTTGAATTAGAGTTCTAAACTTAAATATTATAAACTAATTTGTGACTTATATGATGCACGAATTATATATATATATAATTACACATGTAAATATATAATATTATTAATAAAAAATAAAAATTTTATATTTATATTAATTTGTGACTCATACTATGCATTATGTATATAATTATATACACAAATGGTATTCTTAACAAAATACAAATTTTGCATATACATATATCCAAGTAACAACTAATAAAATAAAATTGAATATTCAAAATTTGCATACACGATCTAACAAAATAAATCTGTTGGACATTTTCATAGCAAATATCTAGCATAATTAAATGGAAAAAAGGGTAAATTGAATATAAATATAAAGCTGAATAAAGGCTTGCTACACAAATAAAAGGGGCATTTAAAAAAAAAAAAGACGAAATCAAGAAGAAATAGTGAAGTGTATATCTTCAAACCCACATTTTAATTTTTAGATCATTTAGTAGATTCTTATTTGTAGTGGTCAAAATAAATAAAAAGGTAAAAATATTGAATATATAAAAAGAAATAAATATAATTAATTTAAGCTGAATAATTTTTTAAATATGATAATATATCAAATCATATTCAAAAGTGAAACTCTTCTAAAACTTCTTAAAAAGAATAATTGTTCCACCAATAAAAAAACTTTATATCCAAAAAGAATACAAAAATACGAAACCTAAAAGCAACTAAATCACTTTGCAAATTTTTTACAACTATACAAAGTAACAAATCTGTATGTAACAACACAAAAGGAAAAAGAAAAAAGAAATAAACATTTTAAGTAGTTGCACTCCTAAGAAAAATTATGGAGAGTAGGTATGCAAAAACAAAATTTTGCCCTAATGCATTATAGAATTCCAAAATACCATGCTTATATATATGGGAGGTTAGAAATAATTACGGAAAATAATTCAAAAATTTTTAATGGTTAATTGACTAAAGATTATATTATTAATAAGAGTCAAATTAAGATAATAACAATATCAATTTTAGAGTAATTTATACTTAGAATTGATCAATTAAGTGACTGTAAAACTTTTTTCTAATATTATTTTTAAAATAAATGAGAGTTAATCACATTTGTAGTGTTCCTTTTTCCAAAATACTATTAATAAGATTTGAGCATGATTTAAGGTAGAGAATTAATAATAAAATAGATTTTGACTTGAAATTAAATTAAATGGAATTGAAATTTTAATTAAAACCAAATCAAATCAAATTTATTAATTAGAGAATATGTGACACTTGTCCAAAACATTTTACATGTAAAAAAAATTAGATTATCCACATAGGACAATTATCTTTTTTTTTGTTTTTTAAGTTTTGACTTTTATATATTTATATAAGATTTATACTTGATAATTAGAATAATCAAGTATAATGTGCATTTAATGTGCATAAAAAGAGAGATTTTAAAATTAGTCTGATAATGATAATAAAATTAATTTGTTTTGATATACTAAAATTAATTTTAATTGATTTGATTATCCTTGATTATGCATTAATCATTTAATCAATGCATTAAACATAAATACATATATAGCTTAAAAAGTGGAGCCAATAGGTTATATTTTAGAAAATTGAAAAGTGTATAGTTTTTAATAAATATAATTCAAGAGTTGAATATTTATAATTAAAAAGAGACATAAAATTAATTAATTTATTAATAATGGCAATCAAAGTTTTAATATCTTTTATATGAATTTAATGAGAATGATTTAAGATAAATAATAAAAAATAAATGTAATTAATTTAGTTTTTCAAATTATTATTTTTAATTAAAAATATATAAAACAAAATAAAATATATTTATTAGAGAACATACGCCATTTTTTAAAACGTTCCACTTGTCGTAATATTACCATCCATATTAGATAATTTCCTTTATAAGCTCGAATTGGCTCGCTTTGTCTCTCTTTTCCTTTTATGCATCTATTTAATTCAAACAACTAAATCTAAGAAAAAAAAAATGGATGCTATTTAATTTAAAGTAAAAATTTTAAGAAAAAAATAGTTATAAATCTCGAGTGAATTAATAAAAAAATATTTTCTGCATCTTTTTCTCCCTAAATACCTCTGATTATTTTTTCTATAAAAAATATGAATGTTTTTTAATATATAAATAGAAAAAAAAAATGAAGAAAGAGATTTTGAAATTAATCTAATAATGATATAAAATTGAATTTGTATTTTTTGTCCTTTAATATAAAAAATAGGATTAACTTTGCCTTAATTTTTCCAAAATTTTGAGCCATTTTATATTCTAATCTCAACAAAACAATGGAGGGGTTTGTGAGTTTAATAGTAATTTTGGGTGGAATGATGGTACATAATTATTTTTCAACTCTATAATCAAAAGTTATTTAAATTAGAATTAAGCCCGTGTAATACATGGATGATATTTTTAATATGTAATAATTTTTAAATAAAGTAAAATGAAAATTGAAATACTAATAGTTGATTAACAAAAACAATAGATTAAAAGTAATTACACCAAAAAGATTCAAATTAGTAATAATACTCATTTAATCTATAAACACCTTAAAATAGAAGATAATAAAAATAGAATTAATGAAAATTTTGATTGAAAGATGATTATGTATACAAATATTTGAATATATGGATAACAAATTTTTTTAATTTGAATTTGTAATTGAATTTTCATTGATATATTTTTTTTTGGGCTAATAGTTAGAAACTTTTACCAAATTCAAGTGAAATTTATAACATCATTGAAAATCAAATATTATCAAATAAATTAATTTGGACATGTGATAATAAAAAAAAGTGATATTAAATTAGATTATCACTTGTAAAAAAGATAAATCAATTACAAAATTAGATAATTTTTTAATATATATACTACTATTTAAAAATTAAAGTATTATTTATTAAAAAAATATCAACCAGTTTTATTTTAATAAATGTTATATTTATAATTTTGACAAAGAATTATTTTTAATGATAAAATATACGGTTAGCATTCTCATAAAAATTAAACATATCAACCTCAATATTTATAGACCTAATAATTTATTATGCATGCTTAACTCTTCTTTGTTATGTTTCAATATATTAAAGATAACAAAATTTTATATTTGGATTTAACTTTTCTTAAATCTAAATTATAATATATGTTTTTTTTTTAAATTATAAGAAATTCATCTTATTCTAAATGTTTTATTCACAACCCCAAAAATTTTGAAAAAAAAAATAGCATAGTAAAATATTGAATAAAAAATTACCTTTTTTTGAATTATTTTGTGAAAATAACTATCATTTACCATAATTCTTCTAATACTTATTTTATTTATCCAAAAATTGCAACTAAAGAGCTACTTCTATCAAATTTCATTTACTTTAATAGTAGTTAGCTCTACTTCAAGTTAAATCATGAAAGTAATAATATCAAAACAACAAACATAATATCGAATGACAAACAAAAAAAATCATATCACTAAGAAATGAAATAAATCATTTAACTTCATACAAAAAAAAATTATATTTCATACATATGATAGGATAGGTGATAAGTGATCACTTTTTTTTTTTAAATTTATCACTTAGCTTGTTCATTTATTAATTTCAAGATAAAATATAATTGAAAATTGGTATACAAATCGAGATCATAGCAAAAACTAAAAAAAAGGTATAAAAATATATGAATAATTTAAACTATAATAAAACTAATAGCAATGGCCAAAACTTAAAAAGAAATCCAAAATATTAAATTGTCGATAAATTTTGCTTAATTTTAAAATTTCCTTTCAAAATGATATTTTTTTTCAAAATATAAATTAGTATGCAACTACGGTGAAAATTTAATCTAAATGATCTTGACACAAAAGAAAAAAAAATAAAGTAATACACAAAATAATACAAAACCAAACATAATGTAATTTGTGTCTAATCCATTTACATATAACAACACAAACAAAAATAATAAAAACCTAACTTAGGTTTATTGCATGACAAAAGAATATCATGACAACAAAAAAAAAATATTGTAGGGATACAATTATTTCTTAAGCATCCCAAAATACCCTTATTTATATGATGGGTTTTGAAAATGATTATGGGATGATTTTTAGTTTTGGGAATATCTAATTGATTAAAATGAATTTAAGAACTAAATCATAATCAATAATAGTATTTTTAAATTAAGAGTTATTTATGCTTGATATTTAAAATAATCAAACATATTATATATTTAAGTTGGGAGAAATGAAAGAAAAAAATAAGAAATTTGAAATTAGTGTAATAATGGTAATAAAATTCATTTTATTTTATATATTCCAAAATTAATTTTAATTGATTTGATCATCTTTTAATCATTTTAAAATTAATAGATATACATATTAAACACGTATATATAGCTTATAAGGTGAAGTAAATAAATAGACTATAGATTAAAAAATTGAAAATTAATTAATTTTTTACACAAATGTAATCTATGAGTTGAATATTATAATTGAAAAAATAGAACACAAAATTATTTTATAATGATGGCAATTAAAATTTTATTATCTTTTAATATGAATTTAATTGAGAATGATTTAAGATAAATAATAATAAAAAATAAATATAATTAATTTAATTTTTAAAAATATTCAAATAAAATAAAATACAAGACACATGACAAATTTTAAAATCGTTCATATGTCAATAATATAAACCGTTCACATTGAAAATTTTCCTTTTTTACCAAAAACTTTGACTTTTATATACTTATATAAGATATAAGATAATATATATACATATATATATGCACATATACATATTAAACACACACACACACACACACACACATATATATATATATAATATAGCTTAAATGGTGAAATAAATAAATAAGTCATAGGTTAAAAAATTGGCAATTGAAATATTTTTTTTAACATGTATGCAATTTAAGAGTTAGATATTTACAATTGGAAAAAGAAGTGATAAATTATTTGAATCCATTAATTATCTATTTATAACTATTCAAATATGATATAAATAGATTGAATAATAACAAATATCTATTTGTTTACTATTTATTGCCATCTCTATATTTTATCGTCTTTCTTGTTCTAAAAAAAAATGCACGAAACATGAAATTAAGTGGAAATGATTCTATTTAAGTTTCCTAACAAAGCCATGTTATACATAAAAATATGAATTAGTGTTTTTTAAATCCACAAGCGATGTTAAGAAATTAATAAGTGTTTTATTTTTATTTTTATTTTTAATTAATTTTTAAAATATATTTTAAATGATATGTGTCATTTTTTAAATATTATTAATTTAAAAATTTTACTATTAATATATTTGATAAATTTTCTTAAAATATATAAACTAATTTATAAACATTTTTTTTAAAGACAACTCAATCTAAAGATAAGAAAAAAGATTATTAGTATTATATGTAATCTTTTAAAAATAATTACTTAAACTAATTGAATTTAGCTTTCGGTTTGCTATTTATTTTTATTTAACATTTACAAAAATCCATGTTTAATTAAAAAGAAGACATACTATATTTAAACTAGGGATGTAAACATCAAATTGGTTTGAATAAAAATGTGATCAAAACCTAGTTTAATCATAAAACTTGGAGATTAAGTTTAGTAAAGATTTTTTTTTCTATTTGAATTTGCATTAAAAAAAATACTATAAATATTCCAATCTAACTTGATATGACTCAATTTAGTTATTATTGATTTAAATAATGGAATTTAATACTTGGATTTGAATTAGAGTTCTAAAATTAAATATTGTAAATAAGTATATATGTATTATATATATATTTAAAAAATTTATAACTTCAATTGAATTTAAGAAATTTTGTCACAGTTATAATTAATAAGTTTAAGTTGAAAACCTAAATTCGGCCCGTTGAGTTATTAATCACTAGGCCCAGCCCAGATATCTAACCCAGTTTGTCATAGATAATATGCACTCACGAGATCACGTCGAAAGGACACCATTGATAGACCACCACCATCTTCACTGCTCCAGCAATCACCTGAATGTAACCTCCAAGCTTCCCAACTCAACAGTGACTAGTTGAGTTTATCCGACAAAAGTTGACCACAAAAAAGGCAAGCAGCGGTGAAAAAAAAATTGAAAAAATTAAAAATTGATTTGAAATTGTAATTTTGACTTGATTGAAGTTAATATTTTTATTTGATTTGAATTAAATTTGAATATTAAATTTATATATTAGATTTGAATTGAATTTTGAATCAAAAATAAAAAAATAAAAAATAAATTGAATCAAAATTTTTATTTTTATTAATTTATATATATTTTTATTTTTAATAAAATAAAAAAAATTTTATATCAAAATTTATTTAAATATATAAAAATTTTATATTAAAACAATATATAAAAATTAAAAAAATAAATCAAACTGAATCAACTAATAAAATTTAATTAGATTAAAATCATATAAAAAATTTATCAAAATTTAAATTATATTTAAAAAATTTATAATATTACATAATATTTAAAAAATTAAATCAAGTATAATTCAATTGAAACTGTTATCATTTTTATTGACAACCCCAATAAATAGTGATGTTATCTTGTCTTTGTTCTATGACTTTGGTGCCGCTCATATGAAGGACATTGAGCATCATGAATAAGCCTTTGTTGTTTCCACGAAGGATATTGAAATTCTTAGGAAACAACATCATATTCTGTAATGGTTGGTCTATTGGAGTGGTGGAAGGTGAGCTCCTCATATTGATTTTATCAAAGATTTAATCATCTAGTTGATATTTTTCTTTGCAGTGCTGTGAAGAATTAATATATATGAAACGATTTTTGCTCCTTATATGGAAGAAGAAGAAGGTAATTCTGCTTCAGTTGGGCCTTTACATAGATCACTCCGTCTGTAACTGTAGTTCAGACCTAACGTCTTTTTGGCTTTTTTTGTCTTGTCCCACGGAGTAGAAACCAGTTGGCGTTATTAACTCATTAAGTGGCACTGAATCCTAAGTTCTGCTTAATTAAATTCATACAATTATTTTAAAATATGATATTTAATAATTTTAAATTTAAAATTTTTTAATTATAATATTATGACATGCTATGTAAAAAAAAAAAAACAATTTACTGGAATCATTATTTTTTATTTTCAAAAATTGTTATATGTCCATAAATAAATGTATTTTATTTCATTTTATTAATTTTTAATTTAAAAAATAATTAAAAACTAAATTGATGACATTTAATTATTATTATTATTTAGTTTAAATCATGCTCATTAAATTCATATTAATGATAATAAAATTTTAATTATCATCATTAATACATAAAATAATTTTGATTCCTTTTTGCTTTATTAAATCTTAATTTTTTAAAAAATATTTAATATATATATATACACATAAATACCTAAACATATATACATATAAACATGTATATTATGTATATATACATAAAATATGTATATATACACCACATACATTTTTTTACTATTTTATAGGACAAAATATATATTTTAAATATAAAATATAAAACCAAGAAGATGTATATATGATATATCTATTTTGCATTGATAAAAAATGATAATAATTTAAAATGAATGAAGAGAGAGATTTGCATACAAAATACCCAATGGTAAAGAAACACGTGTAACAATCTGGCTTCAGCTCATAGGCAGCAGCACATTTCCAACGAAAACCAGCCGTCAATCAACTTTGTTAAAATCATAATATAGCTGACATGGAGCGTTGACGCCACACCTTAGTCTTTACTCTCATCTCTAATCTTGTTTAACATTCCCAATTTCAATTCACTTTCCATCATTTTGCCATGATGGCGAATAATTTCCTAATACGACGTTGCTTTTAAAGCACCCAATGGAAAGTTCTTTTTCTTACCGATTTCAACTCTCTAAAGAACAAAACCCGACTCAGCGGTAAGCGGGTGACTCAGCGCTTTGATTCTCTCGCCCTTTTTCAGCGAAGAAAGAAAAAAGTGAAAAATTCGATCAAAAGTAGCTAAAGGCGCAAGTAAGTATAGGGTTTTTGGTGCCGGTGATCGGGCTTGGAAGATGGCGAGTCCGGTCACGCCGTGTACCAGTAGGGCGTTGTCTATAACGCCGGGGTCTAGGGTTTTGAAGAGTCCTCTTAGTGACGAAACGATCGGGAGGTGGCTCAAGGAAGCTGGATTCGATGAGGAATCGATCAAGAAGAGAGATAAAGCTGCTCTTATTGCTTATATTGCAAAGCTTGAAGCTGAGGTTTGCTTTAGATCTTTAAACTGCTTTTCTCAAATTTTTCATGGTTTTTCACTTTTTCTTTGCCCTTTTTTTTTAGGCTTTGTTTGATTGATGGTGCAATAGGTAAAATAGAGTATTAGTATATTGAAAGTTTAAATTGTGAAATGTAAAGGTGGCAACAAAAGAAAAAAAAAAGATAAATTCTTTTTTCTTTGTAGGGCGTTTCAGTTTGAGTTTTAAATCTCAAAGTCAAAATGAAAATCAAATGTATAAGTATATATATAAAAAAAAAGGTTGGGTAATGGAAGTGATCTTTAACAGATTTCAACATAAAAAGTTAATGGTTTTGTCTTTGGAAAGATTTTAGTCTGTTATATATAGAATTTGTTGCAATATTTGTGCCCATGTGATTTATGAGGTCAATTTTCAGTGTCAAGCTACCACATTAGGTCTTGAACATCGCTCTTGGTTAAAAGGTCTGTACTTCACTTAAATGCCATGCTAGTTGCATAATATGTGTTTTCCTTTTATGAGTTTTGATGGAGCAAACTTGATTCTTTTACCTCACTATCTGTTCGCACTATTTGATTGAGGTTTTGTTACTTCACTTAAATGCCATTCTAGTTGCATAATATGTGTTTTCCTTTTATGAGTTTTGATGGAGCAAACTTGATTTTTTTACTTCACTATCTGTTCATACTTCACTTAAATGCCATTCTAGTTGCATAATATGTGTTTTCCTTTTATGAGTTTTGATGGAGCAAACTTGATTTTTTTACTTCACTATCTTTTCACACTATTTGATTGAGGTGTTGTTACTTCACTTAAATGCCATTCTAGTTGCATAATATGTGTTTTCCTTTTATGAGTTTTGATGGAGCAAACTTGATTTTTTTACCTCACTATCTGTTCGCACTATTTGATTGAGGTGTTGTTCCCCCTTCTGGTACCCAAATGGTGGTTGATGTTGGGGTCATTTAAATGGCACCATTTAGTTCTTAACTTTGTAGGTTTGTAAGTGCTTTTAGGAACATTTATTGTCTGTTTGTTTTGTGGCTTCTTAGACTTTGTTTATTGTTTTTAGGCAGCCTTTCTCGGTTTCTGCTATTATTTGGTGGTTGAATACTATTCTATGTGTATATTTTTTTCATCTGAGGTTTTGCAATTGTTTGTTCCAAGGATGGCATATTATTGAGTATTGATCTTTACCTACCTTGATGGGTGAATGAAAGTTAAATGAATGCTTTATACAAAGGAACGGATAAGAGTGACGAATGATGGCAGTCTTGGTTTAGCATCTGATTATCATTGCATCATTTACAAGCTTCCATAAGTTCATGTTGTAAAGCTTCATTCATTTTCTGCTTCTTTCTACATAGCTTTCTAGCATTTTATTTATATATTTATTTATTCTTGTGTATAGCTCTTTGACCACCAACATCACATGGGCCTTCTTATATTGAAAAGAAAGGAGTTGGATTCCAAGTATGAGCAAATTAAAGCCTCTGCTGAAGCAAGTGAGATAATGCATAAAAGGGATCAAGCTGCACATCTATCTGCTCTTGCAGAAGCAAAAAAGCGAGAGGATGGTTTGAAGAAGGCTTTAGGAGTTGAGAAAGAATGCATAGCAAGTGTACGATTGCCATTTAAGTCTCTCTTCAATGTAGTTTTATTTATTTTTCACTTCTCTTTCACAATTATATGTTTCTTAGGACTTTGTGGTGGGGTTTCGTAGATTGAGAAGGCTTTGCATGAGATGCGTGCAGAATCTGCTGAAACTAAGGTTGCAGCTGAAAGTAGATTAGCTGAAGCACGTATTATGATAGAGGATACTGAGAAGAAGTTTACAGAGGCTGAGGCAAAGTTTCACGCTGCAAAGTCTTTAGAAGCAGAAGCTAGCCTCTTTCGACGCACTGCTGAGAGAAAGCTGCAAGAAGTTGAAGCACGTGAAGATGACCTTAGTAGACATATTGTATCATTCAAAAATGAGTATGTCATACACATTGCCTTTTCCTTCTTTATGTTGTTTGTACCATCATTTTCTTTTTCAGTTGTTTCTCTATTTTTTAGGTCCTTTCAGTTTGCAGTTTTTGGACATGCTCTTATTTGCGAAGAAGAACTACTTGTGCCTTATGTGTCTTCCTGTATTCATATGATTTAGTCTTCACGCTACTGGACTGCAATATGAATTAGGTCTTGGATTGAAAACTTACTATAAATAAGAATCTGGTAGCATGATAGCCTTTTAATCTATTTAAAATGTTTTTATGAGACAGACATGATTGAATTGCCTTTGCCGAAAGTGAACAAGTAAAACGTAATTGGGTTGGTCAGGGTGATATTGTGTGTATATTGGATATGCATGCTTGCTTGGCTGCATTTCTGCAGTTTGCTGATGATAATATAATTCATATAATAGTTTTCACCATGATGTCATATAGCGCAATCATGAGTCATAAATTTTATTTAAAAGTTTGGTTCAACGAGTCTCTTAATTATTTGGTTTCATGTTTTAGTTGTGATGCAAAGGAGAAAGAGATCATTCTTGAACGGCAATTATTGAGTGAGAGGCAAAAGATTGTACAACAAGAACATGAAAGACTACTTGATGGACAAGCTTCCTTGAATCGAAGAGAGGAGTATATTTTTAGTAGAACTCAAGAACTAAATCAACTTGAGAAGGAGTTGGAGGCTTCAAGAGTGGATATTGAAAAGGAACGTAGAGCTTTGAAGGATGAGAAATCCAACCTTGAGTTGGTTTTAGCTTCTCTGTCAAAAAGAGAAGAGGTTTGCATGTTACATTTTTCCATAACGGTTCTGCTTGGATGCACTTCCATGTGAATTTGATGCTTTTACATTGTGGAAAATCATATTAATTCAATTCCTCTTTTGTGCATGCAGGCTGTTATTGAACGAGAAGCTTTACTTAGCAAGAAAGAGCAACAGCTGCTTGTTTCTCAAGAAAAACTTGCAATCAAAGAATCTGTGAGTTACTTTGTCCTATACACTTTATGATTTTCAATTTTGTTTCTCTTTTATGGAAAAATTACCCTTTTCAATGAATAATGTAGGATGAAATTCGCAAGGTTATTGATAGTCATGAAACTGTATTGAGAACCAGAAAATCTGAGTTTGAGGCTGAGCTTGAAATGAAGCACAAAATGGCAGAAGATGAGATTGAAATGAAGAGACGAGCATGGGAGTTGAAGGAGATGGATATCAATCAAAGGGAGGATCTAATTTGTGAAAGGGAACATGATTTTGAGGTTCAATGGAGGATGTTAGGAGAGAAGGAGAAGGATGTGGCTGAGAAGTCTAGTCTCATAGATGAGAGGGAAAAAAATTTGAGTGCTTTTGAAAAGGAACTTGAGTTGGAGAAAGCATTTTTAGAAAAAGAAAAGGAAGAGATAAGTAAAATGAAACTAGAGCTGCAGAAGTCATTGTCTTCTTTGGAAGATAAAAGAATTCAAGTTGATTGTGCAAAGGAAAAACTAGAAGCCATGAGAAGTGAGACACGCGAATTATCAACTTTGGAATTAAAACTAAAGGAAGAACTTGACTTGGTTAGGGCTCAAAAATTGGAGCTTATGGCTGATGCAGATAGGTTGAAAATAGAGAAGGCAAAATTTGAAACTGAGTGGGAGTTGATTGATGAAAAAAGAGAAGAGTTGCGGAGGGAAGCAGCTTGTGTTCATGAGGAGAGAGAAGCAGTTTCAAAGTTTCTCAAGGATGAACGTGACAGCTTGAGACGAGAGTGTGGTGTGATGCGAAAGCAGCATAACAAGGATGTTGAGTCATTGAATTGTGAGAGAGAAGACTTCATGAGGAAGATGATGCTTGAGCATTCTGATTGGTTCAACAAGATTCAACAAGAGCGTGCTGAGTTCTTGTTGGGGATTGAAACCCAAAAGAGGGAGTTGGAGAATTGTGTTGAGAAAAGGCGTGAGGAATTAGAAGGTTCTTTGAAGGAAAGAGAGGAAGCATTTGAGCAAGAAAAGAAAAATGAACTTCAGCATATTAATGCTCTCAAGGAAAGAGCAGAGAAAGAGTTGGAACAAACTACTTTAGAAATGAGAAGGCTTGATGCTGAGAGAATAGAGATCAAGTTGGATCGTGAACGAAGAGAAAGGGAGTGGGCAGAGTTGAACAAGTCTATTGAGGAGCTTAAGGTGCAAAGGCACAAGTTGAAGCAACAGAGAGAACTATTGCATGCCGATAGAAATGAGATTCATGCTGAGATTGAAGAACTAAAAAAGTTGGGGAACTTGAAAGCTGCATTGGATGATATGACAGTGGCTAAACTGCAACACTCTGTTATTGAGCTTTACAGGCAGAAAGCATCTGAAAGAAAGAATCTGAAACAACAAACTGTCTTGCAAAATGCTGGATCTGGTTCAGATAAAAATATTGTTGTTGCCGACAATGGCCATGGATTCAACTCTCCAATGTCAAAACCAGCCGGTGCATCTCCTCCTAGCTCTGCCCGTTTTTCATGGATCAAGCGTTGCAGCGAATTGATATTCAAACATTCACCCAACGAGGCCCAAATTGAGCCTGAAGAAAGGTCCTTGGGGCTTGGAGAAGCAAAAGTGATAGTGGAAGTATCCTGTGAAGGTGAGGTGGTAAAAGGAATTCATGATTTGGAATCTGAAATCAAGAAAAATGATTCTGAGAAGACATTATTAGTTTTTGAACAAGGAATTCAAGCTGGAAGGAAAAGAAGAGTTGATGACTCACCGGCATCTGGTGCTAAGAAAAGGAGGCAAAAGAAAGATGCTTCTGTAACTGAAGAAGAGGATATTACTCTCAGGTATCCACTTCTGTCCTTTTATTCTGAATTTTTTGTTTTTAGCATGTTATTTAGCCTTGTATTGTTATTCTGATTATTTCTTGATGCACATAGCTCACTTTTGCTTATGTTGACATTTGTTTTTTTTTCAGTGTATGTTCAGCTGAACCAAATGCATCAGTGGATCAGCCTGCATTAATGTCATACAATCAGGGTGAAGGAGGGGCTGATGAGACCAATGTGCTGATTATTGATAAAATAATAAATATTTCAGAAGTAACCTACGAAAAAAAGACCGTTGATCATGATTCTTCCATTCTAGGAAACGGATACCATTTGCAGGATATTGTAGCAGAATCAGTGCAGGATATTCCTCAAAGTGGAGAAATTTGTGGTCATCCAAGTGCTACAGAAGGAGAGAATGGTGGATACGAGGAACCAGGAACGGTGAAAGAAGCACAGTTGGGGAACTTTTCTCAAGTTACTGAGCCCTCTCAGGTAAGGGCTGGTCATGCATGCCTATCTGCAAGTTCCTTTTTCTTGTATGCAGATGCTAGTGTCAACATTTTAGTAGGCTCTTACTTGCAATCTAAGTTCTTTGCTTTTTTCCCTTACCGTAGTTGTCTCTCCAGTTTTTTAACATTATCGTTTCCTGTTAATAGGCAAGTTAATAAATTTTCTCATAATGGGTTTTCAAGTTGATCAGGTATTTATGTAACTTCATCAAGTAGGAAGTGTTCCAGGCATTTTATTTAGAGCAAAATAGTCCGTGTTCTTGTTATCTATGTTTTTTTAATTTGATATGCCTCTTAACTAAATTTCCTTTTCAGATCTTATTTTGTATCCTTAAGGATCATGCAATTTTTTATTTTGTAGCCAATGGAGGACATGTCAGAAAGAAACGAAAGTGAACAGAAGCTTGAGGAAAATTTTGCTCCCAAACCTGATGACAATGAGAAAATTGGAATGAGGACAAGAAGGTTCAAGCAGCTGTAGAATTATAGTTTCTTTTGAGCTGCTACAGTTAATGAGCAGTGACGTTTAACCATTTTGCACAAAGGTACTCATCTCTTTCCTCTCTTGGGTAATAGTCTCGTCACTCTCGTCTCAAATTATGATAGATCGATATTGATAGAAGGAGTCTTCTAATTACTCTGTTTTGGTGTATTGCAGCATAACAGAAGTAGCTAATATAGACTTTGAAGGGATCAATTTGCGTTGCAGTAACTAAATATGCAACCGGTTTTAACTAGGATCTTGTTTGAAACTTGTAAATGCTTCCCTATCTTCTTCTTTTTCAGTGTGGGTTTGTCTGGTAGTTGGTTTATGTTATTATTCCTAGTTTCGTCGGTTGATGTATGATAGGTTTCGTTGAGAGTGTCTTCTACTGGTTTATGGCTTATATGATATGATGACAAAATTGGATTAGATTTTTCCGTAAGTGTTTTTAACTATTAAGTATATAGGTGTGTGGTGTTGGAAACTGATTCCGGATGGCTTGATGCTTTTGATTACCCCCAAATAACACACACACACACATATATATATATATATATATATATATATATATATAGCAAATGAGGAAACGCGGTTTGGTTTATTGAGAAACTGATTCAACAATGACTTTTAAAAGTTATGATTTTATGGTTGATTCTGTTGTCTTTTTTTTTTTTTTTGTGTTTTTATTTCACACTGAAAAGAATAAAAAAATCTAGGGCAACTAACCTGCTCGTTTAAATTGTAAATCAATCATAATTCAGGTAAATAAGTTGTTTAAATAATTAAAAAAAATAAGTAGGATTCAATGAGCAATTGAACTAAACTTCTAAAAAAAGGGATGTTTAGAAAAATAAATTGAGAGGAATGCGAGGAGGAAAGACTTCTGGAGAGAGAAAAAAACAAAGAAATCTAGAAAAAAATGACAAGAAAAACTTGTGGAGATGGAAAAAAAAAAGATAGAAGAGAGAAAATAAAATTAATTCTGGATATAAAAAATTGGATGTAACGTCAAGCCTAATTTGTTTGTATTAAATTTGGTAATTAAATGCTTTATGTGTTATTTCACTAATCGCCTTATTTTATTTTTAAGTAATTCAATTTAAAATATCTAAAAATATTAGTTAAAAAATATTTTTATTATTTTTTAGAGCGAAGACTAGTTTAGGTTAAATTTGATAAAGACAATAAGAGTATCCATGTCAGTTGGAGTCAGCCCTCTGGTGCCTGCAAACGCACACTTGAGCAACTTTTCCACCAAAGAGAAAAGAGGGAAACGGAGAAGAGGGAAAGAAAAGAGAGAGAGAATGGAGAGCAACGCCGTCCTAGCTAGTCTCCAGCCAAATTTCCTTCTTTGTCCTTCACGCTTTTCCCCCTCCTTTTCCGCTGCGGCCGCCACATTTCTTCCTCTTTTCTCCTCTCAACGCACGCGTTTCTGTCCGCCGCAATTTCTCAAGGTAACCTCACTTTTCCTCCGTCTTCTCAGTTCCCGTATTTGATTTTACTTATTTGCTCATACATTTCTTGTGCAGTTCCAGAAGCAAGTTTTAGTTTCTGCCTCCTTTCGAAATGTTAATGAAGCCAACTCTCCTTTTAGTGGTGCTGCTGTGTTGACCGATTCTTATAGGTGCCTGATCTTTGTTCTTTTACTCTCAAGCTTAAAATTTTGAAATTATATGATTAAATTGCATTAGATCTGCGTAATTTCATTGCTTTCTTTGTTTATTTATTTTTCATTAAGGCTCCTCTTTAGTAGCTCTTTTTTTTTTTTTCTTTTGCATATTTTAATCGAAGAACTTTTCTTTTTTCAAAGTTTTAATTTTGCTATAAAGTGAAAAAAAGGATAGCATTAGCAGCTGTGTTTGGTTATTGCTTTGTTTGGAAGATCTATCTTTTATTAATTATAAATGCTTTCTATGGTTTCAACTTTTTTTTTTTTTTTGCTTATGAAAAAAAAAGAAAAGTACTAAAAATTTGCATTTGGTTACAAAAATAAGCGACATTTTTCTCTAATTAAATTTTTTTTTGAACAACTCTATTTGAATTATTGCCTCATTTTAACTATTTGCTTACTTTCTTTTTTTCTCTATCAATTATTAGTTTCTACTTTGTGGCAATTTTTTTTATAAAACAAAAAACTAATAGCAAAAGGAACAATGATAAAGGGACTAAAATTATATTCTTGCCTTTGGTAATAAGCTGAAAAAGAAAAGTACCTAAATAAAATAGACTTCATTGTGTTTGACACTTTTGCATGACTAAAAAGGGTAATGTTTGGGTACATATGAAAAATGCTTTTAAAATTAAAAAAAAAATTTGACTTTTATGAGTAGCAAAAGCTTGTGCCTATGCCAATGGGGTTGGCGCAAGTGGTTAAGGTTTCGGACCTGGATGTAAAGCACCCAAGTTCGAACCCCCACAGTTCCCTATCGGTCGGCGATCTATGAGTCTGAAAAGTTCCAAAGGATCTGTAGAAATCCTCTTGTGGGTTGGCTGCTTACCCTGGCCTTGGAGATGGGTTAACCTCCCCTGCTCCTAAACTTTTTTGTGACCCAAAAAAAAAAAAGCTTGTGCCTTTCATTTACTTGTTTATTATTTTGGCTTAATAAAATTTGCATTTTGCTCTATTTGCTGTTGGCCGTTCCTTTATACCCAAGATGATTGCCTGTAAATAAAGCCATGTAGCTAAAAAGTTACCAATGCAATCAGAAATCGATCCGGTAATTTGGAAATTTACATAATGAAAGAAGCCAAGAGAAATGCCAAAATTCAAGCTAATAAGAAGTTAAATTTAATCTCTTTTTTAATTGGTTGAATATAAATGGGTTCAGGATAAAAGAAATAGGTTTTTCTATTAAAAAGCATCTCTATCCCCAGTATGATTGCTGGTTCCATTCCGTTCTAAATCTCTTTAAAAGGTGGAGAGATTTGGAAAATACTTATCTTATTTTCTTAAAAAGTTCTCTGCCTACAGATCATATTATGATATTGTTAAATTTCATCTGTTATTTTGCTTCTTTTGATCCTAAATGGTGTTTTTTTTGTTCTTCTATGTATTTTACTCAACTGAGTTGTGAATGCAGCAGTGAAGTATCTGAACTAGCTGATATAGAGTGGGACAATCTTGGGTTTGGGTTTATTCCTACTGATTATATGTATATGATGAAATGTACTCAAGGTGGAAACTTTTCTAAAGGTGAATTACAACGGTTTGGGAATATTGAATTAAATCCCTCAGCTGGGGTCTTAAATTATGGACAGGTCAGATTTCTTAACTTTCATGAGTGAATTTTGTTTTCAACTTTTGCTTAGATTTGATTTTGCTACTTACCCATTATGGTTATATGACGGTTGCTGTGCAGCATTCATACATCGATTTATTTGCAAATGCTTACAGATTACGTAAGTTATATACCGATATTATGTAACATGACCTCCTTCGCCACCTCCCCTCTAAAAAAGAAAAAGAGAGAGTTCATCATGCGTGATATCTGCTCTAAGATAATTTGCTGTTAGGACCCCCTTTAATTTTTCTGCGTAGAACTTATTTTTAATTTGTCTTTAAGCATCGTGATATAGCAGTTCTCTTTTTATCTCTCTCCTATCATTATGTTATGGTTTATGTCTGTAGGGATTATTTGAAGGTCTGAAAGCCTACAGGAAAGAAAATAGTAACATTCTTCTTTTTCGTCCTGAGGAGAATGCTCTTCGAATGAGGCTGGGTGCAGAGAGGATGTGCATGCCAGCACCCACTGTTGAGCAGTTTGTGGAAGCTGTTAAGGAAACTGTCCTGGCAAACAAACGCTGGGTAACTAATAACCTTGATTTGAAGTATGAGTTTGGATACCAATTGGCTTTACCTGTTTTATGAGTAAAGTTTTAATTTCTCGTTTCAGGTTCCCCCTCCAGGTAAAGGGTCCTTGTATATCAGGCCATTGCTCATGGGGAGTGGAGCTGTCCTTGGTGTTGCACCTGCTCCTGAGTACACCTTTCTTATTTATGTCTCACCTGTGGGAAACTATTTTAAGGTTTATTATCTCCATTGCTTGATTTTTTGTCATTCATAAGCTTAATCAAGTTTCCTTTTCTTTGGCCAAGCAAGAGGGATATGTTAGTTGTTTAATTTGTTTTAAAGTTCTTAAATTTACATACATACATACATACGTACGTACGTACGTACGTACGTACGTATAATGTAACGATGAAAAGGTTTGAAGTTATATCCCTATACATAACCTTGGAGGAAAATATTAGCATGACTTTGTATGCAATGTAACTTTATCCTGAAAGTAGTATAACACATTTGAATAGAAAAATGAAGTGCTACTTTATGTGGATATTTTTCCTACATGTTCTAATCTTTGTTGAGCCAGAGACTTGTTTACCATAAAGTATTATAATTTTACATACCAATATTTTAGAAAGATTCTTTTGGCCTTATGTTTATAATTACCATAAATTAGTAATCAATGAAGATGGTTTGTTGTTTTGTTCCGTATGAGATAAGCAACCATTCATGATTGTGCTATGTTAAGTCTTAAAATCCTTCTCCCTTCTACCATGTTCTTACTTAAATGAAGGTTCATAATATCAAGCTATTAACTTTCTGTTTGGCGGTGTAATAATTTGCATTAGGTTTACCCATTGGTATTCCTTCAGTTTCCTTATTGTGATAGTTTTGGCAAACCGTCATATGATGATTATTTGTTCACCATAATTTATATATGATTCCAGGAAGGTGTTGCTCCAATAAATTTAATTGTTGAACACGAATTGCATCGTGCCACTCCTGGTGGCACTGGGGGTGTTAAAACTATTGGGAATTATGCTGCGGTAAGCTAGCTTTCTGGTGCTTAGTGAATCCATTCACCGATATATTTGCCTCAGTTGAAATATTTTTGATAGTGAAACAATGAAACTCCTTAAATTTTCTGCAAGCTAATGCTGTCTTTTTATATCATGTATGTAGGTTCTGAAGGCACAATCTGCTGCAAAAGCCAAAGGATATTCTGATGTCCTCTATCTTGATTGTGTTCACAAAAAGTATTTGGAGGAAGTTTCCTCTTGCAACATTTTCATGGTGAAGGTATTATGGTCATTATTTGTTGGTAGTTCATATATATATATATATATATATATATTTATCAAGTTTTGTTGCGTTACTCATTTTTTCATATAGAGAAGAAGCATTAATCGGCAATCACCTTTTAAGCAGGATATTGCCCCTACCATTCTGCATTCTCACCCTTTTTGAAAATCTTGTTCAATATGTTCAACAGATATGTGTCTAAATATCGAAACTTCATAATGAAACTTTGCCAGTGGACCATGTTCTGTTGCCATGATCTCCTGGCTTTTATCTTCCCCCTGAATGTGTTCATGATGCACTGGAATAGAAAACTTCCCGTCTTTGTAGTTTGACATTCAACTACAAATTGGGGTACCATCGTTACCATAGTATCTTGACTTTGACCAAATGACTGCTACATATAGTTGTGTCACTATAGCCACTCGTTAAAACTTTTACTTTTACTATGATGTAGCTTCTTATAACCCATCTTTAAATCTAATATCTTTAAATACTTGTGTAGTTCAATTAATGTGTAAGGATAATTTGTTTAATCTTTTTACAATAAAATAATTGCTCTTAAATGATTTGAATAAAGCATCTGGAAGCTGTTCTGTTTCTAAGCTGTTGAAGAGTTTAGATTTCTGAGTTAAATAAGGCTTGTTTTAGATCTTTCTATACTTGACCATGGTCGATGAGCTAAAACATGTTGAGATAGTGTAATTGACACTAATGAGTCCATTCTTTTAACCTATAAATTTTGTGTTTTAAGGGTAATGTCATCTCGACTCCTGCGATAAAGGGAACGATCTTACCTGGCATCACAAGAAAGAGTATAATTGATGTTGCTCAAAACCAAGGGTTCCAGGTACTTGTTCTGTAATATGCCTTTTTCAGACATTTTGCCGAAATAATAGAGTTATATGTGATATGCACGTTGAAATAGTATTCTTTGTTGCCTGCATGTAAGAGTTCCTGGACATCAATGATTCAGGAATCAAAATATGGACTGTTTTTGTAGGAGCCCTATGGTTCTAAATTTACATGTTGGATCATGGAGAATGTCTTGTGTTTGGTTTCTGCAACTTGTGGATGCTGTTGTTTTAATGTAGATAATAGTTTTTGGTGTTTCTTGACTAATTTTTTGTTATGAAAGAATGTCTCAGAGTGGTTACCATCCTTTTCTTTTTCATATTTGTCACTTAGAATTACTTGTTAATAAAGTAATTCTATGACAGTGAACTATTTTTTCTTGTTAATAAAGTTTCTTCACTTAGCTATATCTTCTGAATAAGTTGGTAGGTATTCTGCAATACTCTATGATGGAGCCAGCTTTTTCCGCTTTTACATGGATGGTTTCCTCTGGATTGAGTTAATAAAATTTTTCAGTTTCATATTGTATGACATAATAATTGTAGCTTGTCTGCATCATTTTGAGTATGTAAGCAAGCTCCTTGGATCACTTGCTAATGCTCATTTACTGATTATGGAGGTTGAGGAGCGCCTTGTGCCAGTGGATGAGTTGCTTGATGCAGACGAAGTTTTTTGCACAGGGACTGCAGTAGTAGTGTCACCAGTTGGCAGCATTACCTATAAGGGTAAAAGGTAATTCCCTTTCCAGTTGAGTAAATGCTTTTGGCTCAACTTAATAATTTTGCTTTTTTTTTTTTGTGTTCTGTTTACATTTTCAATTTGTACTTGTCTCCAATTGTGGGAGATCGGGACTGTAGGCGTTAGTGTTTATTAGCTACTTTTTCAATGGATATTATTTTAGTAAATGGAATTTTAACATTCTAATTGTATGGAAAGCTAGGAGTGGCTGTAGTTGAGCTTTACATTTACAAGGACATTGAGTGGAGTAAAGCAGATAATTTTACGTTCCACAATACTGAATAGCCTTCATGTATAATTGCAGCTATTGCTGTAAATTTTAATAATTTTGAAAGCAAGTAGAATTGACTTGTTATTTCTTCGGATCAAGTCACAATTTTGTTTGTGAAGTAATAAAACATAGTTTTTGTACTTATGAGATATACAAAAGTTTTCATTCTATGATGGTAAACTTAATTCCCTTTTCCTTCAAATGAAAATAAAAGGGCTAGTAAAAATGCTTTGATTGAAGCCACTGGTAGCGGTGTAGTTGAAGCAAGACTTCCTGCCTAAATGCTGAAGTAGGTTGTCTATCTTCTTGGTTTTGCATTAAAGTTTTGACAAATTAAATTTATTGTAAAATTTTAACGTGCAGGGTTTCATATGGAGTAGATGGTTTCGGGGCTGTTTCACAACAGCTCTACTCCGTGCTTACCAGACTCCAGATGGGTTTTACAGAAGACAAGATGAATTGGACTGTTGAGTTGAGTTAGCATAATGTAGTCACATCTAGCTTTGCATGTTTCGACTCATGCAGCGGCATCACTGCGTCACAGTTAAAATGTTTTTTTTTTCTTTCTTTATTAATGAAGATATAGGGTTTTTTTTACTATGTTAGAATTTTCATTGTTTTGTCTTGAATGATGCACGATTACACAAGCATCTTGAATTTTTCAAGTTAATGAATCTTTAAAACTTCTTGTTTTGAAGCAAGAAACTGAGTTTATTGACCAATCCATTTTCTAGCTTGATTTGTTGAACTCAATAGGTCGTGTGCTATGGTTGTTTCCCACTAACTCGAAATAAAAGACACTTCGGCCTATGACGGGTGTCACGGATCTGGTAAGAGCTGGTCTAGTCAAGTCCATCCCATGCACCTACCATTATTGAATTGAAAAAGGATTACTAGTTCGCTAATTGCTTCTTTCCTTAATGTCATGTGTCCAAAAACTTTATGAAAAATTTCATCACTTGTTCGAGTTGACATTGATGCTTCCTCCCCAAACATGCTCCCTCTTTCTCTTCCAGTCAATTCGTGATGAACGATTGAATATGTTCATCAGAATCTATTGGTATCAGAAGCTAAAATGCGGACAAAAGCCAAGATGTTTCAACATTTTCCATTGATCTTAATTTATTTTCTTTCTTAGAAAAACAATGGAAGTCATTGCTAAAAGTAAGGCCCTATGGCAATGTAACATTTGTCTTTTTTGTTTTGAAGGTCTCTTAAAAAGAAATTACCTTAAATTTAAAATTTATTTAATTGGTTCATATAAAATCCTTAAAAAATGACCTCTAGTAAGTATGAAGTTTAAATTTTATCACCTGCTATGCCAAACTATGATCTCTTTGTATACAAAAAAAAATATCTTGTTCCACTAGGGTTTCTAGAGTTAATATTCCCCCCATAAAGCAATCCATTTTTACAATTTTTCTTTGTTAAAAGAAAAAAAAAGTAAACAAAAGAAGAACACATGTTACAAGAACTCATTGGCTTCGTGGAAACGGTCTGAAAAGAACACCACAATTTAATATTATATTAATCAAATTGTATGACAGCCATACCAGTACTGAAACTTCTAAAGTTACTAAGAATCTGGGTTTATCTTCAAATTTTGTCTTTTCTTTGTTCTTTTGACCTTTTAATCATCTTTTGTAATTTCTTTCCTTTAGCTTTAAACTCAGCATTAATATTGCAGTATCAAAAAAAGAGAAACCGCGTTGCTGACTTGCTTTTCAGGTTTTCATGGAGGACAAAAGGCTAAGTAAGCATAGGAAAGTTTCAATCACACTATCCTTCAGGGAATTTGTTGTAGCAGTCAATTCCTGGACTACCCTCCTTTCTTGATTACAGGACTTGACGACTGCAGAGAGTCGGTCAGCGTTATGCTTTGCATGACAAAATTTCCAGATATCATGCATGGGCTGGAGATATGCTGATCGATTAAAATGATCAGTTTATTAGATCATTCTACAAAAAATTTTTATCCCCCATTATGCAGTTTTTGACATTAAAAAGAAACATTATTCAGTTTAATCTCCAAAAAAGTTTCTAGGTTGAGTTTCATGCTTCTTTGATTACTAATAATATTTTCTATGCTATGCCTCATAATTATGTTGTGTTTGGTTGGAGAGAAATTAAGAGTAGAGAATTGAACGAGCAAGCTTTAAGACTTCATTTGCTGATGGACTAAGCCAACCTAGAGCCTTCGATACGGGCAGAATGATTCAATCTCACCATTCCTATTTTACCCAAACATTGCTTGACCATGAGATTGGCATGGAAAAACAACTCAAACGCATTGAACTAATATTTCAGTTTAATCCAAATGGAGCCTAATATCTTGTTTAGCAATAAAAGAAAAAAAAATGGACGACTTGGACGTGAAAAGCTCTTCTCTAGTGAGATTCAATTCAATTCAATTCTTCATCAAATGATCGTGAGAGAAGCATTTAATCATTAATCTAAATAAAATAATACATTTAATTATTTTTTTACTCTTTTTTAATCCTTTCATTTCTTTCTTTTAAATAGGAATCCAAAGAAATAATAATATTTATTTTTTTCTTTCCTCTCATTTTTCATTGTTTTTTATTGATTTATTTTACCAAATTAAAGTGTACATATAATGTGAAATTATTGTAAATAGTTTAAAATTTTAATTTGAATTAAAAGAGTTCAATTCTTAACCATTTAAATTAAAAAAAAATATTATCTAGCTAGTAATATGAACAGAAGACCAAACGCCACAATTATATCATCATTATCCCATCATTATGAGATGATTTTCTCTCTTTACCTAAACAAGTGGCTTTTCCTATCGTTAAGGATTACTTTAATCGATAAATGAACTGCAAATTTCTTCCCACAATTGTTTCCGCTGTCTCTTTTTGTTCTGTCTTTTCAAACAATGTCAAATTTGCATTGGCCAATGTCGTTAGAAAAATACCCAGAGGACATATATAAAAAAGCAAAAGCATCGTTAGAGAAAGATGCCTTGTGGACAAAAATTAAGGGTTTTGATCCCAAAGCTGTACAGCTTGAGAAGACTGTCAAAGAGACTATTTCAAAGTAGTCTCCATATATTTAACAGAGAGAGAGTGAGAGAGGGAAAGCTGATTTGATGAGCTGAGCAAGCTGTGGCCTACCAAGGAGACCATTTCACATTTCACCTTTCAAAGTAGGGTTTCGTGTTGAAAAAGTTGTGTACTTCAACTTTACTTTTTACATGGCAAGGCTTTAGCTAATGCAACAAAAGTATTCAAAATCATGGAAAATAAAATTCAAAGCATGTGAAAAAAAATTCAACAGCAATTTTATATTGGGTTAATTTCCAAATTATGACTTTCACACCGATAGATATGATCCCAAGTCAAGTCAGCCACATTTTCCGAGCAACGTTTTTCTTCCTTTTGCATTTATAGTTGGCTTCTTTTATTGATTTCCTTTAGCCGAGCATTTAATTCACGGATTTTTAAATTTTAAAAAATTAATTTTAAAAAATATATTATTAATAAAAATTATGATTTTTGAATTTTATAGAATTAGAGAATATAATTTTTTTTTGGTCGAAAGGAATATAAAATTATTTAATAAAATTATTTATTATATTTTTTTGATAATATAATACATGATATTTATAACTCATTAAACGTGAATAACATAATATTTTTATTAAAATTAAAGTTTTTAAAATTTTTTTATATTTTTAATAAAAATAATTTAATAATTTTAATTATTTTCTTTACGTTTATTATCTTTACACAAAAAAATGAGGATCAATCTTCGTTGTAAAGTTGACGTAAGAGTTAAAAAGGGTGGTGATAAACCTCCAAAAAGTTTTAGAGGGTGAAGCTCTCGGAATAAATTTAATATATAATAATATTAAATAAATATATTTTAGATTTTATATGTAATAATATTAAGTAAAAATATTTTATGTTTTATTTTAATTTTGTTATGAGTATCAACGAAAATTATGTTTTTTTTTTTTAACAACACAATTTTTGTTAAAATTTGAGAATTTTAAAAATAAAAATGTCAATATCCATTACGTTTTTAATTTTAAAAACGATATTTTTGTTAAAATTTTAAAATTTTGAAAATATAATTTTATGTCGATTATGTGTTTTATTATAAAAATATAATACTTGTTGAATTTATAAATAAAAAAAATTATATTACTTTGTAATTTTAAAAGATTATAAATGATAATATAGTCTTAAAACGTAATTAAATGAAGATAAATAAGATAAAATTTTTACTTTTCTTTTGAAATTTAAAAACACTTAAAAAAGGAAACTTTTTTTATTTAACCAAACGCTCTTAAAAATTAAAAAATCTAATTATGACCTAGTCTGTATTGCATTATTAATTACCAGTGTACGGTAAAAATTTAATTTTTAAAGAGCAATTTTTTGGTGAGGGAATGTCCAAACATCCTTAAATTTATACAAGATTTTTTGTATTCAAAATTGAGACTAATTAGAGGCTAAAAGTAAAATTAATATATTTTGAACTGATTTGAACCAAGAGGAGAAGCGTGTAAGAGAGAACTTAAAACTTTTCTTATTTGAATAGTAAACTCAAGAGAGAAAAGAAAAAAAGCAAAAAAAAAAAAATTTATAATTCCTTTTTAGATTAATTTATCATTTCTTATAAAATGTAATTTACATAAAGGAGATAATAGTTTGAGCTAAAAAAATTATAAGAATTAAAATTTAAATTTTATACTTATTAAATGTAACATTTTAAAAATAATTGTGCGAATAATTTTTACTAAACCTTGACGATATTTGAAGTTTACTTAATAATGACATTTTTGGGGTTTGTATTTCTAGATTAATTTAATTGTAAAATTATCCTAGTCTCCTATGCTAAAAAATGTAAAGAGAAATGAAAAGTAAATTGTATAGAAGTGTTATCTTTACAACTATATCCTTTAAATTTGTTGATATTTCATTTCTCTCTTTGTGAGTAATAAGATTAAAAAAAAAAAACCCTTTTTAAAATTTTGCATGAATATGTTTTATCTCTAAAATGTCTGTTATGAACTAATTTTTCAAGCATTCTTTTCTTTGAACTAAATGAGCTAACATTTACATGTATTATATGTATGTGTGTTCATTATTTCTATATTTCCCTTAAACTGATCATTTAGAACAATCTAATCTAAATTTAAAAAATAAATACTATGAATTATGACTAACAAATATGTATTATTAGTGGACAAGTGTGAATGACATGTTGAGGGTGACAAAATTTAGCAAATATGAAAAGCCATAAGAGACAGGCAAAAATGTCTGTTTCGTGACGCAATTGACACGATGGTGGGCTTCCTTTCTCGTTCCCTGCTTTCGCTACTAAACTTGTACTACTTTCTTAATTTATATCAATTTTTTTTATTGTAATTGGAACCCAATTTGATCATTGGTCAATTGTACGATTAAATTATTATTGTTAAACCTATCTACCCTTAAAAGATTGAAAGCCATCTATTATTGCTACCCTATTACTATTATTCTAATTGGTTAGTGGTAAATTCAACGTCGGCTAGAGTTTCCCCTCTTCAAGATCATGGTAATTTTCTTCTTGTTTGGCCATTAATTTGGTCACCTAACCTAACAGAATACCCCTTAAATTCTACATTCTCGTGGTATTTTGACAATGTCTATGTTTCTAGATCACTTTTTTTTTTTTTGTTTACCTATGTTACTTCTCTTTTAAGACAGAAAAACTTGCTAGGGTAATTTCATTTCTAAGATTTATTAGGGCATGTGCCCTACTAACAACATTTGTCTTATCTTAATTGCCAATATATTAATATATGTCCAGTAAATTTAGGAGGTCAAATCATATCTCAATTCAACTTTAACCCTATCTTAAAAACAAAAAACAAAGAAAGAGAGGAAAAAATATAAAAGAATTGAAATTTAAATTAATTGATTCACGTAATTATTTTAAAAAATAATATTTAATTTAAAATTTTTTTATTTTTATTTTCAAACTATTATTTTTATGTAAAAAAAAATTCAACTATATCTCATCATCCTCTATTAATTACAGGCAGCTGACTCTATATTTATTGTAACTTGTTTTTTGGGTGGAGGGTTGACACCAGACGGTGCTGAAGATGGGAAAATCAAAAGAAGGCCAATTGAAATCAAATTCTCTCTTTTTAGCAAGAAAAAAATTCTGGCTGATAGAGAGAGTTTAAAACTATAAATCCACTAACATAAACCACATTATTTTTTTTTAATAATTAGGCCAGCATTTGTGTTCTTACTCAGCACTCAACAGCGATTGGTCTCTTCCAATTTCTAGATTTGTTCCAGAACCATGACGTTTATTTCTTTACATGATGAAGTGTGGCAATTACTCAGAAGCCACGTACCGTAGCTGAAGAACCATTCAACCCATCTGATCTGATCTTTACTAATTACCCACCTTTACTGGGTCCACTAATTTCTTGATCATCATCATCATACCGCACATAGCAGGCTTTGATCATGTGTCAGGGGTACAACAGAGAGAGAGAGTCAAATTGTGGAGATGGTTGATCAACGTAGCAAATGATAATACATATTTAACAATTTAGATTATCATAGATTCGGGAGGTAGCAGGACAATAAGATAAATACTGGTCTCCTGTTCTGGCACTTTCGATTTCTTCAATATTTTATGCATAAAGTTTAATCTTTTTTTTCCCATTTCCCTTTTTGAATCCTGGGGGGACAGTTCCATCTCTAAGTCTGTCTTCCTCTGGACATTATACTCTCCCTCTCTCTTTATTTTATATTATATATATATATATATATATATATATATATATTACCACACTCTCATTATTGTCAAGTGACAAGAAAAGAGAAGCTAACTTTCAAATTCTCTCAACTCAAGAAACAGAAAACATGGGTAGAGCTCCTTGCTGTGACAAAGCAAACGTGAAGAAAGGTCCATGGTCGCCGGAGGAAGATGCCAAGCTTAAGGACTATATAGAGGCAAACGGCACTGGTGGCAACTGGATTGCCTTGCCTCCGAAGATAGGTTGGTAACCTAGCCAGCTAAAGTTGAATTATTAAACCTTTCCACTTCTTAGATATCACTATATTTAATTTTCTTTTAGTTAAGCTAGATTAGTCTAAATTTATCTCTTGAACAATACTGTTTTCAGGGCTTAAGAGATGTGGCAAGAGCTGTCGTCTTAGATGGTTGAATTATCTTCGACCCAACATTAAGCATGGAGGGTTCTCAGAGGAAGAGGATAACATAATCTGCAGCCTTTACATGAGCATTGGAAGCAGGTAAGCTTAATATAATTAGGATCTTTTCTTCTTAATATATGCAGAATTCAAGCTCTAACTTATATGTTTCTTTTGAATCACAGATGGTCTATAATTGCAGCACAACTGCCTGGGAGAACTGACAATGATATTAAGAACTACTGGAACACAAGGCTTAAAAAGAAGCTCCTGGGCAAACAGAGAAAAGAGCAACAAGCTCGGAGAGCTAGCTGCCTCACTCTTAAGCAAGAGATGAAGATAGAAAGTGAGAATTATATGCTTTCTGGAATGGTGAGCCAAGTCCCATACTGGCCACAGCTACCGGCAGTCGTGCCCCTGACAGGCACAAACCAAGATCCTCTTGATGTTTCTTTTGCTCAATTAGACCAACTATATGAGAATTCCTCGAACATGCTTTCATCTGCATCTTCCATTAGTCCCATAAACAGTACTTGTTCTCAAGTGACAAACAGTACCCACTTTAATGTTAGCGAGGCTGCTGGTCCTAATGATATGTTTCAAGGATTTGATGCTTTCCCAGCTGCGCTAAGTGAGCTGATCTACAGCAACAATCAACAGATATTGGATGGGTTGGAGAGTTTTTATGGAACGGACAACATGGTCGATGGCAGCAGTACTGTGACTAGTTCCGCAGAAAGTAGCAGCTGGGGAGATATAAATTCTCTAGGCTATCCTCAAATTTTTTCTGGTTTTGAAGCCTCCCAACAATGCATGCCACAAGTTCCTACCTTTGATGAACCAAACTACTTCGGGCCACCATAGCAACGGCACTGTGTACATGGGTGGTGTAAATTTGTACCAACTGGAGTATTAATTTGGTGCCAGAGAATTTCAGACAACTTCCTAATGAATTCATGAAGAGATTGTTTTGTTTTGTAATTCCACTTTTATAAATTTGCCATTTCCTTTGATCTTCTCAAAATTAGTTAATTAACTACTTTGGATTTATCTATATAAACAGCTTTTCTCTTCTGGGTTCCCTTTAGCTTTTAACTTCTACACTTGTTTGCTTTATTCAATAATGCTGAATGTGGAATCCTAAATCCTTAATAAGTTCTTAAAATGACAGTAATTAATCAGATAAAGCAGTTGAGTCCAAATCGGCTTTGCACTTTGAATACAGTCATATATTTGCAACTTCAATATCATGCTTTTATTTATAAATTTCTGGTCGCCAGGATCAGCACTGTCTGATGAACTTTATGGTATATTTCTTAATTACAATGCAAAAAAAAAAGTACACTTCTTTTTTCTCTCTTTTGCATCTGCTATAAAGGCCCGCCTAGGCATCCATGAAAAGGCACAGTAGTAAATTTGTAAAGGTGCTTTGACGTTTTGGCCACAACTTCCTAGGCTCTAGCAAATTGGGTATCTGACTGTGGCTGCATTCTTTTATTGTTATCTTCATGTCTGCTATTAAAACATTTGGGAGCTTTGAACGCACATGTTATTAGTCCATGTCATATAGTTCCTTTCAACTAGAAATAAGGCCAACTCGATCAAATTACCCAGTAGTAGTAAGTACTTTCTGCACTATTTTTCTGCTGGGGGGTCGATCAAGTGTTGGCTGCTTGATTATAACAGAATATCTTGGATTATTACATTGTTTTTCTAAAACAAATTTTTTTTATGAGATTTATCTTGTCTGGTTTGCTTGGTCCTAAACATAATCATAGCTTGACTAACCATTCTTGGTGATCTTCTCCATCAAAATTTCTTATATTCTGTCAAATTATATACCCTTGTGAGCTTAAATTCTCCAATTATATACCTCAAGACCCCAAGAGCTAGTCCAGTTGGTACAAAAAACTCTTTTTTCTTGTAAAAAAAAGTTTAGTCCTTGTCCAGAATATTTCGAAAGTAAAATTTTGAATGCATTAAATTCACATGAAGGAATACACCTTTAAAATCATAAGATTAGTTAGATGCAAGTAAAATTTAAAATACTTTGTGACAGAATCTTATTCTCCCGACAGCTTCAAGATTTAGTACTAAATTTTTGTATTCACTTTAAAGCAATCCCATGAGTTTCTCCATTCCTTGATTTATGGCATGGGTTTAATTAATAAGAAAGAATCAAAATGGCAAAATAATCATGAACACTATTTTAAACATAAATAGATTCTCACAGGTTCAAGAATATTACTCTCCTTATCTCTCTGATGCATCAAAAACGATTATTTATTTCCAAAACAGTTACTCCCACCCAGCTAAAAAGATTATAAACACATAAAACATGTCACTGTTGGCATTCTCAAGGCAGATTATGTAGTTGAGAGATGAGATGCTGCATGCCCACGATGTTCATGGAGGACATTCATCTAGCATTTTAAAAAATACTATATCTGTAGCTAGCTAGCTTTTTCCCCTAATGAATATAGTAACTGTTTTCAGGTTGCATTACTTGATTTCTCTCTTTTGATCATACTGAAAAATGGCAATTGGTTGCAGTACTTCCTTTTGTTGGGAGCAAAATCTAAAGCTGAATCTTTTTCGTACAACAATCAATGTTTTATCTTACAAATATAATATATTAATATGCATGTAGGATACCCGATATGGAGCTAAAGCATGCATGCACTTTCAGGAGAAATATATTATACATATTTATATAAATCAAAGCTTGTTATATAATTATTTTTAAATAATTATATTTAATAATTTTAAAATTTAAATTTTAATACTTACAATTTTTTTTTTGGTTCTCTTCTTTATAAAAAAAAATGTTATAATTGGTGATGAGTTACCGATTAGCTCTTTTTTTTTTTCAACATATGGCGAATATTCTAAGAGAAAAGAGGAATGTTAGCTAGGGGAAAAGAAACAAAAATGAAACCCATAGATTTGTGTTTACGGGTCCATGCTCTTAAAGTCAAAAGGAGATAAAGAGAGTAGCACTAGCTAGCCTAAACAAAATTGACCTGGTTCTTTGTATTCTTGTGGCAGCATTTATTAAGATTTTAAGTTGTTTGGTAAGTCAATCATGTATCACTTTCAAATTAAATGTTTAGAAATCAGATCGCCATCAAAAGAAGGAAATTAATGAAAAAAAAGGAAATTCTTATTATATTATTAATCTGTTCACATGTAATTTTCATAATTAATTTGTTTGTTTATTTTGACTCTAAATATTAGTAATTGTTGATGTGATTTTATTTTTATTTTTCTTTTCTTGGTGATGACCTCCTTGACTCGTTCATTTGATATTTGATACAAAATTTTTTCTTGCCCTATAAAAGGGTATCTAAGTAATGAAAATCGTAGATTTTTAGAAACCTACAAGTTGAGTAAAAAACCATCAAAACTAAAAACCCTAATTATCTTCATTTTTTTTTATATAATTATCAATATAATTTTTTAGTTTTACGAACAAAAATAATTTATTCATATTTAATTTTTAAAATTTTAATATATTCTAAACATATATATCACCTTACTAATTTTACTTATAAAAAGAGCTACACTAACAAGAAATGAAATAATTTCTTCATTACCAATCAAAATCTTTATCAAAGAAAGAGTACTTTGCTAACTTTGAAGTCAAACCAGACCGACTCAATCAATTGATAATTGATTTTACACGTAGCTCTTGCAAATTCGATGAAATTGTTATTAGTTTAACCTTATCTTGACTTTCCTCTTGATTTTGTAGGTAGGCCAAGATATAATAACTTTTTTATTTTAAACTAGAATTGGTTGACATAATTCGAAGGCACTGTTAGTTAATTTTGTCCATATATGAAGAAAATGTTAAAGTCTATTCGCAAAGCCAACTTTCAAATCAATCACTCAGTGCAAAACCATTAGAAGCTTTTCGTTTTTTAAGTTAAATGTCGCTTGCTTGCAATGTATGTCAAAATGTTGAGTTGTTTCCATCTAAACCTCATTTTTTCATTAAAAAAATTTGATATTTATATTGTTTAATGATAAGGTGGTTCGAATGATGCGAAAAAATAGATGAAATTAAGGAAATTTTAGTTACTAATTTTTTATTTCTTTCTTTTTCAAGAGCACGGATATGTACAATTAAAAAATTTTTAGAAATTAGTTCAAATAATTTATCCATTTATTTGATGAGATGTGTTTGTGCCGAATTCCAACATCAGGCATTCTTGAAATACATAAGAGAAGAGTGATTAAAAGTAAAGATAGGGTGTGTTTCTTATATTTATATTTTGATGCATAAATAAAAAAAAGTAAGATTAAAAAGGAAGTAAAAAAGAAAAAAAGTGAGTTAAATGAACTTCTTTAACGATACTTAGATCTTCATATTTATAGATAAGTTATAAGAGATTATTAAAAGACAATAAGAATAGTGCTAAGCTTATTTGGCACTAAATATGTTAGATCGATCTGATATATCAGATTAATACAAATGATAGAAATACCTCTGATTATCTATCGAAAATTTATAAGAGAAAAAAAATCACTATACCTTTTTTATTATCAAATACTCCTAATAAGATGAATTCATGCAAGATTGAAATTCTGTTTTCAATGATTGCATTTTATCTTTTCTAATCGAGCAAATGTAAATTGTAAAACTAAAAGAGAGTAGATTATGTTAATCCATGAGTAGATATTACATAATTAATTTCTAGTACATCGTTTGCACTTTTTTACTAATATATGGGAAACAATTATTGAAATGGACAGCCAGAATTCCTATCCAAACATAGATTCTTAATTACTATAATCATGGGTTTACTTGTTTGCATGACTAGAACGTAGTATAACAAACAGGAACTCCAAAACCAGAGAAAGAAGTATTCTTTACGCATGTAATTTCTAGGAAGCTCCCTCGATATCCTTTGGCCCTTTTGACTGAGGTAACTTAATTATCTCTATCTAATTCATAAAAGTTTGTGTTAACAAAATCATATTATAAATGTAACCATTGATATTAACGAATGAGAACAAGTGGGTAAACACGTTTGTGGATTTTTGTATACATAGAGAAAGGATTCATTTATATTAATATAAGTTTTATATATTTTTTTGACTCTTGAAGCAAAATGACTAAAATTAAAAATATTATTTAAATTTAAATTAATCATAAAATTAATTTTGATCTAAAAATTTAAAAATATATAAAATTAATATTAATATCAATGGATCCTACTCATATACTGAACAAAATAATGGAATGTATAGAAGGCACTAGCCCTCTCTTAGCGTAACATTGTCAAATGGATTCAAATTTAATTAATTAATATTCAACTTCTAAAATTTTATTCACTAGCCTTCAACAATCCAAACTTTTCCAACCTATATTATTTTAATTCATTTTTCATAATAATAATAAAAAAAACAAGTTGGGAAAATTAATTTTAAGGTATTGGGAGAAGAAAGCGAGGGTCTATGTATATTTATAATTTTTTTTTGAAAATGATAATGCAAAAATAATCCACTAAAATGATATAAGGTGAGAATCTCATCTAGGATGAAAATATTATATAGTTTACTACAAATTAGTGTTTGTAGGGATGTAAATGAACCGAATATAAATGAATGAATATATGCCTATGATTTGTTCATTTATTTTTTAGAAGTATTCAGATTCAGTTTGTATTCGGTAAGAAAATTGTTTTGTTCTTTTGAGTTTGATTTGTTTAAATAGTAAGATGTTCATTTTCAGTTCAATTAAGTTAAGCAAATTTATTCATAAACATTAAACGAATTTATTTACGAATATATATAAATAAACATATTTATAAATAATAAATAAATCATAATTAAACAAATTTAAGCAAACGAATAAAAATAAAGCTAAACGAATATTAAATTAAGATTAGGATAAAAGATAACAATATAATTATTATTATTATAAATGAATAATAAATAAATGAGTTTTAAAAAAAATCTTAAACGAGTTTATTCGCGAATATAAATAAACTAAATAGATCTCTTTTTGTAGTTAATTTGTTTAATAGACAAATGTAAAACTATTAATTAAAATCATTTACTAAACTTAATAAATGAATATAAATAAGTAAAAATCAAACATATTCACAAATAATTTATTATAAATTCTATTTGTTTACGCTTCTATACGCATGGAGAAAACGGGTAAGTGCCAAAGCTTACAACTAACAAAATAAATTTTGTAAAGTGAAAGGAATAATCCTTCAGAAGAAGAAGCAAAACAGAAACAATCTCCAAAGAAAAACCAAAATTTTCAAAATTTTAAGTATAATTTTTAAGGGCACATTCTGTCAATCCCATGACTATTTTTTTTAATTAAAAAAAATTTAATCAAACTCTGAATGAAACCTTGATTGAAGGCTTAAGGTCACCCAAGCCGCGACAAAAGCCTCCCGACTACATTCTTTAATGCTTTTTGTTTTTGTTTTTGTTTTTTTAATTTGGATTAAAATTTATAAATTAATCAATCCCACTTACCTATTTTATAGTATATTTAGTGATATGGGCACTCACTAACACGAGAATAATAAAGTATATATAAATTTTTTAAATTCCCAATTGTTCTGTACTTCTGATCTTCAAAGTTAGCATACTTGTTTTTATTAGATTAAAGAAATTTATCAATAATTACGAGAAGTAATGACAAATCATATGCCAAAGAAAATTTTGATTGTTTGCTTGTGAAAATGGATGTCTCTGTTTATTCTGTTTCCAAGAAGAACAGGTTGGCTAATTATTGTAATCTATACGGCAGTGTAGAAAGATAGTGACAGTTGATGGAATAATTAAAATACTTAGCATTTTTGTTTAAATTGGCAACATCTGAATGAATATTCTAGCCAGGGCAAATATATGTTGTTTTGATGGCTAACTTTGCTCTTTTATATATATTTTTATCAAATTTTAATTTATTTGTATTGAATATAGGCTTGGGATAAGGGTCACGTTTAGATATTTGTTGTTAATTGGCTAAGGGGAAAGAGATAATAATGTCATAAAAGAGCCAGCAAAAGCCAAAATTCAGCTGGAAAATGAGAGGTGAGTGAGCATGGCATGGGTGTTGGTGTTTGTGTCTAGAATTTAAGCTTCCAAATGTCGTTTTAGGGCCTCTTTGTTTGTCCCCAAAGATAAAAGGAAAGGAAATATTCCAAGAACATGATTACAAAAGGGACCTGAAAGAACAAAAACAAATGCTTCAAATCCCGGAATCTAATCTTCTCGGGGGTTCAACGGATTATTTTTTTGCTGCAGCTTGAGCTAGCTATGCTACAGCATCCTATGGAGGGACGGACTAACTTATTGAAAGCAAGATTAAAACTTTGTTTAAAAGCCTTATTGAGATTTTGATAATAGGTCCAACGTATTGTCTCTGCCCCAAATCCCGTGCATGTTTGTAGACAACAGCCCAAAGTAATGGCCATTTTGTAAACTGCATTTCCTATCATTTGGGACCAAGCGATTCCTTGTGGCCCATTGGTATGGTTGTTTCTGAGTCCCACATTTGAATCTTAAAGTTATTAATCATTTATTTGGGCGTTCCATCAGGGATTTAGCCATAGGAAGAAAATTATAGCCCGGAACTATTAAGAATTGAGTTGGGCTTCCAGGATTTGGCGTGATGGACTGGCTAATGATACCCATAGCCTTGGCCCTTGGCGAAGCAAGATCAGTGTGTCAAAATTCAGCTGATATTTTAGGGTGAATGCTTACAGTTATAGCTTGAATGAATCACGCTATATGCTCGCCAAAAAACAAATCAGGCTGTCTTAACTAGTTTTTGGCCCCAAATTCTCATGCCACCCGTCACTCAAGCCCCAGGAAACATATCAGTATTGAATTGTACTAGACAAAGATGATCCTCATTGGATACAAAAGTACAGCAACACGTTTCAGGACCGATTGCTAACTAATCATGAAAAAAAAAAAAAAAAAAACACACACACACACACACACACAACGATGATTCAAAAGGGACAGGAAAATTGGAACCTGATTATTAACAAGTATTAGACTGTACTAGTAATTTAGACGAATAAGATTAATGCAGGATATGAGCCTTGTAATAACTAAGGAGTTTTTTATTTTTTTTGAAAAACTTAGTTAGAAGCCATCATAAATTAGTTAATCCTTTCTTTTGGTGAGAAAAGTTAAATCCTTTTCAGCTCTTGTACAAGTCATAAGACAGTCAGATGGGGAGATCATTCTGAAGGGAGAATTCGGCAGCTTCCCTCTACATCTAGATATGTAAGTTTACTTCGAATACAAACTACAAGCGAGTAGCATCAATACGTTCAAAATGTGATTAAACTTTTACAACACATTTTTTTCAATCATATGAAAAAGCTCGTGAAGATGATTAATGGTAAATTGTCATATGTAGAGTTGGTAGGTAGGGTTTTTTTTTTTCTTTTTTTTTTTCTATTAGTGTTATTGATTAAAATGTGGGGTAAGGACTCCTCTGATTTGCCAAAGTCGTCTCCACATGCAAAGAAGTTCCTTTTACTTACCAGGTTCGGCTGCAAATTTTCATAGAGCAAGCAAGTACGAACAAAAGTTTAGGTCACAAACCATGATGACTAAGCGGGATATTAGGGATATCTCTCCACTTTTAGATGCAAAAAAGAGAGCTAAATGTTGGGAGAAAGGAATGCAAGTTTCAAAAGCCAAAAGGGGATGTCACTCAAAAAGCAGATCCCCTAAAAAATGTGTAGAAAGCAATTGGACACCATTCTGGCTGTGCTGAGCTGAAGTTTCCTGGAACGTATCCCGTGCAAATTAATTACAATTAACCAATTGCATCAATGCAGTTTAATTCGCTGTTGATCTCAGGATTACCTCAACAGATATTAATTTGCCTGGCCTCATGTAAATATTCTCTTCCCCTTGAACGTAAAAATATTTTTTTCTTCAGCTGCCTTGACTTTGTTTCTGAAATCTGAACACAGTCCGAAACAGGAATGTTAAGCTGTGAAGAATAATATTAGTAATATTATTGTTGCCAACTCTTAGTGGCATATGGATGTCTGGTTGAATTATTACAAGTGCTGATGTTGGTTAAAATCAAGGCAGGATCTTAAGCAATAAGAGCCAACTTTTGAAAAAGTTCTTGGCTGTTCGTTCATAACCAAACATGAAAACATACTTTTCCCAGACAAAGCGCCCGTGTGTAAAAAGACACCATCTCTTTTTCTCCATCCTGCAAACGTATGGGTTGAAAAAGAAAATTTTAATTTGTGGACTTCAAAAGAAAATGATTAAATCTTTTGCCTTTTGCCACCGAATATAGCATACCGAATAAGATGGAAGGAAACCTAATACTTAAAGCTCCATAGGGATGAATAACATATTAACATGCATTGCAACAATGCTGGGTAGTCCATCAGGTTTATAATCTATTTCTTTATTAGTAAAGGTGTTCTTTATTAATGCTAGTCATGGGTTGCTTTATATCTCTTCTAAAATCTTGAAGCAAATCTTTTAGTAAACAAAATTTGAGAGCTTTTCATTATTTTAACTAGAAGATAATGTATTGTAGCATAATTTCATTGGATAAATAGTAATAGTAAATGTAAGTATTAGATTGTATACTATCAAAAATTATCTCATACATTGATAATAAAGTTTTTAAATTTTGTTAACCAAATTAGAAAGGTAGCATATAGCTATTTAAGATATATTAAAATATAAAATAATTAAAATGATAAAAAAAAAAACTACACTTATCAGAATACAAGCTATGATTAAGTGTCAATGTGCATAAGATTTTTTTTTTTTTTAAATTTCTAAACTGAATACAAGCTATGATTACTATATTAAATTACTATAGGATTGTTTTAATTAGGGTAGTGATCTAATTAAAATCATAAGAACAGCTGCCACCCTTCTTCCTAGTTTAAAATTAAGCATCGATCGATAGAATAGTTGCTACTTGGTAGCTATTTAAGCATCACGAATGTGTGTGTTTGTTAATCAAAAATTTTTTTTGTTGAGATCAAATTAAAACATTGAATACTGATATATAGCTTCATTTTTTCTTCTATCTAATAAACCATTCTCTCTCTTTTTTTTTTTCCTTTCAAAGAGACTATGTAAGTTTAAAAAAATCTTAAATTTTTTACTTATTAGCATATTTTTTCTTTAATTTTAGTTTATTTAATACATAGATTTATTATTAAAATATTTAATATTTTTAAATTTTAAATTCTAATTGTTATCTTTAATTTATTTACAGCCTTATGCTCCAACCTCACACATTAAAAATATCCCAAAAAAATTTAAAAAAAAATCTTCCATAAAAGATTGAGAAAGAAGCTAAGCTCCTGTCTAGAAAAAGAATAAAACTAAATCATCCTCAGCTATCTTTCTCCTTAATTCCCTTTTTGGTATTCTGGGTATATACTTTGTTGGTGCGATTCCTAAGAGTGCTGCTCGAGCTACAAGCCTATGATTCAGTAACCATGATCACAGTGCGAGTCATGATGAGATATTCTTCATTCTTTCCACCCTAATATATTTACCTTTTTGCAAATAATTATTTTTTACATATATATAAAATATATTATTCCCCTAATTATTATTGTTTTATAGGATTCTCAATTTGATTGTGCATTTTGATCCGGCCTTATATATCAAGAATCCCAAGACATTGAAAAGTAGTGATGGAGTTTAGTAATATGGGACCTTCCTTAATCAGTTCAACAATTAAAACTAACCAACCCAGCAACACATAAATCACACATATAAATATATTAATGAGTTAAAAAAATATATTTTGAATACAACTTTTCTTTTTGAAAGGAAATTTACAAGTAATAAGCTACAAATTTTTTAGTTTTTATGAATACTCCTTTTTTCACATATGTATATAATGAAGAAAGAGTTTTTTTTTGTCAATAAAAATCAATTATTGTGATATGTGAGAAACATTTATGGAGTAAAATTTTGAATATTCCAAATTGATACGAAAAATGTATTTTTAAAATCATAAAAAAATTAAATTCAAACAATACTTGAAAAAATTAACCTAACTATTTTTTTTAAAAAAAAATCTGAAACTGATTATAATCAACTGATTAATTAAGATTTTGCATGTATCTATAATATAGTTAGGTTATATGTCTGAGTCACGCGTTTTCATAAACAAAATCTTTCTTATTTTTTTTCATTACGGACCTAAATAAAGACAAAAACAATAAGAAAATCTTTTATTGCTCAATCATTCAAATCAAAAATAAATTCCCCAAAACAAATAACACCAATCAACGTCTGGAGGCCCTCTTGATGGGACCCAAATTCAGGATTCGGTTCTTTCAATTTCTTTTTGGGTATGGGAAGTGGGCTAGGGAGGGGGCTGCATGAGCACCAAAAGGGAAGGCAGTGAGCCATGTTCAGCTGGGCCCCCTATGTATCTATGAGCCTGAGCACCACCCAAAGGAGTGCATACCAGGTTGTTCTCTTCCTTCACTGTGCCAAATTGAAAGATTAAAAGCACTTCTCACTCTCTCTCTCTCTCTCTCTCTCTCTCTCTCTCTCTCTCTCTCTCTCTCTCTCTCTCTCTCTCTCTCTCTCTTATTTTGCATTGTTTGCATTAATTCTAAATAAATATATATTGTGGACTGTGCAGTGCAGGTGATTTCTATGTTCCCATTGAGTTTTACATGTGCTGCTCTGCCTTTGCTCATGTGAAACCCACGACTTCCATAGCCACCTAATGAAACTTTGCCATGTCACCTCATTCAATTTGTCTTCTAGCTAGCCAATTTGCAGTGAAATTTGAAAAGAAAAAACTTAAAATCTGATGGTTTTTTTTTCCTTTTTAATGTTAATTCCTGCTTAATTAATTACTTTTTCTTTCTTGTCAATGTCTATCTAATCTTTGTTACGTTTAGACATTATAACCAGGGGTGGTTGATTAAGGTCTAATTTTGATGTTGGTGTTTAAGAAGTTGTGGAGACAATGCTTTCTTAATCAATGTTTTTCATGTCTCTTCGTTTTTTTTTTTCGTTTCAATGTCTGCATGAAAAGCCAATTAGTTAGCTGTTTCTGGCCCTTAAAAAGCTGCTTTTTCACCTTTCTTGCCCCTATTTTCCCCGGCCAAAAGGACACCTAAACATATTGCTTTGTCCAAAATAGTTTAATAAGAGTTTTTTTTTTTTCAATTCAAATTTAATTTTTGTGATGAACATTCAAAAATAAAATTTTAAATGTATTAAGTTGATGTAAAAAGTATTTTCTTTAAGATTATTTAAAAATATATTAAATTTTCATTAAATTTAAAAATATTTTTATCGTATTAATAAAGTATCAATTTAGTTTCATTGGGATTATTTATTTACTTTCTTATCTAATTAGAAAATTTTTTTATAAGTGGAGGTTTTTTTCTTGTCAGAGAACCATAGAGGGTTGAATAAACTAAATTAACTAAAACCGTGTTGACATTCAACAAAAAAAATTATAGTATTAATAATCAATCATAAATGCATAATATAAAATAGTAACTAAATGAAGTACTTTTTTTTTTTTTGGGTACGAATGTAAATTTTAAGTCCTTGGGCTCAGAGTTTCATAAGAATTTGTGCAGCAAAAACCAGATAATTGTATCAATAGCACATGCATTCAATATTAAACAAGGACAAGAAATCAATCGAAATTCCCACTTTCTTCTTTAAATTCTTTTTCATTCTTTTTTTTTTCCAATCTAAAACCATTAATTTATGAGAATTAAGAGCTACCAAACTCCTTCATCACATGTAAGGATCATGGACGGTTGCGACCGGTATTGCAGCATAATATGGGCGACCAGAATTTTTTTTAAAAAAAAAGTTATAAATAATTGTTCTCAAAATAAAAAATAAATATATAAATATATGCAATATATATAGATATTATGTAACTGAAGAAGATTGTGTAATGCAAACAATGGTTTTGGTTTTGGTTTTTTGTTTAGTGTAGAGATGTCAAAAAAAATGGAAGATTTCTCCCCACATGGCACATGCAAAAGACAATATATTGGATTCGATACGCATGAGATAGAGAGAGAGAGAGCAAAGCTTAGTTTCGTGTTTATGCTAAACTTGATTATAATTAAATATATTTTTATTAGTTTATTTGCCTTCATGAAATGCAAAATACTTTATAATATTTTTCTTTGTGTTCTTTATTGTTATATTTTGACAACCACGTTATCAACACTTACACATGATTTAATGTAATCTCACATATGATCCTAAAACATACACGTCATTTAATAATCACATTACTATCCATGAAGTATAAAAAGAATGGTTCTTACCAGGAATGCATATTGGTTCTCTCATCTGAGATATTCCATTTACCTGAATATCGGAGTCCATCTTGAAATTTTAACTCTAACACCCTCTATCTTTCTTCTTATCCCTAGCAGGTTCGATAAGTTCATCAGTTAAATTTCCAGCAGGTCCACTCTCGCCACACCTCAATAATTATCTATATATATATATATATATATAATTTAAAGTTTAAGATAACAATAATACACGTATACATAAAGTACTCATCAAATTTTGGTTTACTCAAAAGAAAACAGTCTTCATTTTAGATAAACCCCAACTCTTCAACATATATATACACACACAAATAAGTTTGTTAAAGTTATACTCTTTTGGATTACTATTTTAGAGATGTCCCTCATTCAAATGATTTTCTCCCTTTGCATAAACTGAGATTTATAAGTCCAATAAATAAACAAACCACTTGAAATTTATTTAAAGTCCGTCACTTAACTATACATGGGAAAAGTGCAATTTATGTTCTTTAATCAATATGAACAAAGATAATTTATGGATAGAAGTACATCTTCAACTTGTGGATTGTATATGTACATTAATTTGAGTATTGTCTGCTTGGTTTGTAGGAAACATTTAAAACTTCAGAGCTAAAAACTAGTGGACGGTCACTTAAATTATTCATAATTTAAATTTATACTATAAACATTTTAAATTAATCAATAAATTCATTCTATGTGAGACAAAAAAAAAAAAAAAAACCTTAGGCATGCTAATCAAACAAAGTGTGAACGCATGACTCTAAACATTACAATATATATTTAAATAAATAATTGTTTGACTAAATAAACTAAATATCTAAATAAACAAACCCTAATTAGTAGTTAGTAGCTAAATGATTAATATAAAGTCATAAGCATAATGCTTCCAAATTTTAAATTGATTTCCTTAATATGCAAAATAATTATAACAAGCATTTTTTTTTTAGGGATGTACCATATAACTACATTCATAAATATTCTTAATAGTTAAATAACAATAATTTTTTTTTAGAGTGCTGTCATTTTCTTACAATGTCAGTTTTGCAATTCATTAATCAAAATATGGGCCAATCTAGTTAGCATTAATTTTTGATACGATAATGGTTGTTGAAATTAAGCGATATTTTATTTTTTTATTTATATCATTGTTTAAAAGACCGTTAGCTAAAATTAAGGTAAAGTGTTCGTTAGCAACTGCAAGTTGTAGAATTTTTCAAAGCTTAAATAATGAGAAATAAATATTATTCAATGACAAAATTGTTATTAGCCCAAAAAATGATATAGTTGTTATAGGTATTAAAATGTTTGAAGATTTATTGCATCATTGTATAAAAAGATTTTCGCATGACTCGATTAGGTGATTGTGATCTAATTATGCACAAGAAGTTAAGTAAATTAAAGATATTGGTTGAAATGATTATATAATTCTAAACAATGGTTATAAATAATTAATGCATGCAAATTAAGCATCTCTTCTTTTTTTATTTTTTTGAAATTGTTAATCATCTCTTCCTTTTTTTTGAATAATTTGATCATAGAACTAGAATTGAATCTGTTTGACAATAATTGAGCAAATGCATGATATTTCTCTTTGGATTTTTTTATGGAAGAAAACATCTTTTGGAAAAAGTATAAGTATAGTAAGTAATGTTAGTTGAGTTTAAGTCATCCAAAATCATAATGTCTAATTCAGTCATCTTTAATTACTAATTTAAGTTAAAACCATGAAAGCTTTTAGTAGGAAGAGAGAAAAAAGTTTTCAAGTCCTTTTTCGACACCTTTTTTGTTCTTATTTTCCTCAAGTCCTCGACAGAATAAGCTCCAAACTATTCATTGGCATGCTGTTGTCTGCTTTCTTGAAATCCTGATGCCTAAAATAACATGAAAGCAGTTGTTTTCTTTACTGCAAAACCGTGTAAACTCTCAATCTTTTTAAGCAATAATTAAACCCTAGAAAGTTGAAAGGCAAATTTCACTTTAATATTTCACTTTAATATATAGATGGTAAATACGGTCATAAAATCACATAATAATATTTCACCGAAATTAATTTTAAAAATTATATAGTTATATACTAACCGCTCGCCAAATATAAATCTATATTTTATATTTCTATTTTAGAAGAGAAGATTGAGAATTAGTATGCGTAGGATTAATATCCTGGGCTTTGTTTCAACCTTTAAAAAAACCAAGGAATGTATTTTGGGAAACCCTAATACCAACGCACATGCGTTTTACTTCTTTTAGGTTTTGAATCTATATAAGACAAAAACTCAAAAAAAAAAAAATTATAAGGTTGGAATTTGGAATTCCCTTCTCGTACGGCTTAAACAACGTTAAAGAGTTACAATGGTGATGATAAGGTCGGTTGAGCCACAATTAATGGAAGACTGGCAAACATCGGCAGCTGATGATCACCAAAGGCACCGTGTCCAACCGGCCGGACCGGGAAAAATGGTATAGGCGTAGTCAGCTACATGTCAGTACACTTATTACTAATAATAGAAAGAATTAATAAACAAATTATACATATGTAAAACAATTGAAGGAGACAATAGTTTGTACATAAATTGATATGGAACTTGTACTAGAAAATTATTTACTATAATGATTTTGAAATCCAAGAAGATTTTCATGCCAAGTGGTAACGTGAATTTTACGAGAGAAACCAAACAAACTTCAAATTCCACATGGACTGAGTGCAGTCCCTATCTCTGTCTACAGTTAAAGAAATAATTACTTCAAACAAATTTACAAAAAAAAAAAAAAAATCTCTGAAAGAGGGTATTTTCAAAATGAACAATGTGTTTCCACTGGTAAAATTTGACCAGACTTATCGTTAGTCTGGTTCCCGGTCATTTAAGGACAGGAACGACAGCCCGAAAACCCATTCGGTGCGGAGCTTTCTCCTTGAGTTTTTCAAGTCTTGGTGGCTCCGGTTGTTAATGGTGGTGGAACTAACGAAGGACTTCAACCGTTGCATGGCGAGTTTTAGGGTGTCTTCGGACATGTCAGCGAAGCAAACCCGGAACCACCCCGGTTCAGTGCAATGACATGAAGAGCCAGGAGAAATGTTTAGTTTAACATCGTAAACTATTCTCTTCCAAAGCTCCATTTCTGCTTCGAATGTGTTGGAGCTCAAAAGGTGCCTCATGTCAACCCAACAGAACAACCCAGCATTGCTTTTTAAGCAGCCTATGCTGGCTTTTTCCAGGCCTGAAACCAGCTTGCTCTGTCGCTTTTGAAGCCTCTTGTGGTTTTTGGAAATGTATTCTTTTGTGAATTTCTTATCAGATAGCATGGCGGAGAGAAGATACTGAGTTTGGGATGAAACTAGGCCAAAGCTGGACATTTTTGTGGCGGCAGCCACAATAATGGAGTCGTTGGAGTAAATTACACCAACTCGAAAACCAGGGAGACCCAGATCCTTTGAAAGACTATAAACAACATGAACTCTGTCCCAGACTTCTGTGTTCTTGGGGTTTCTATCTTTTAAAACTTCCATGATACTTACGAAGGCGGGAGAGCTAAAAACAGTTCCAGAGTAAATTTCATCGCTTATTAAATGAATTTCTTTGTCTGCAATGAAGTTAATGAGTAGGTCCAATTCGTCTCTTGTCATTGTTGTGCCCAATGGATTAGAGGGGTTGGTGACTAAGACCCCTTTCACCCTCAGCTTCACTTTTTGTGCTTGTTGATAGGCTACTTCAAGGGCCGATGCAGTGATTTGGAAGCGATTAGAGCTGGTACAATGGATTGGTACAATTTCAACCCCAGTTCGCCACTTGAGATCCCTATCAAATCTGTAAGAAAAAATATATATGTAATTTAGTAACGTATATTTTCATGTATAATATCAAGGATTTGTTTCTTAACGTTTTAGTAACAGTAAATTAAGTTAGAAAGCAAAGATGAACATACCCTGGATAATATGGCGTAGGAAGAAGAAAAGCGTCGCCTTGTTCAGCGAGACAAAACATGAGAGTTTCATTAGCAGAAGTTGCACCAGCGGTGAGGACTATGTGATTTGGATCAAAAGTTACTTTGTTTCCTCTGATTTCTGCCATGAAATCAACCAATGCCTGTTGAATAAAATTATCAAAACCAAAGATTATTAATTAGATACTGACAAACACAGTGGATCGAAAGCTATCTTTATGTCATAAAATAAAGATATGGAGTTTTTAGCTTACCTTTTTGAATGCAGGGAGGCCATGATAATCTTGAAAAAGAGCAAGCTCTCTGAATATGGATTGCCCATCTCTCTCGAATCCAGCAGCACCTGGGTTTTTGGCCATCCAAGACTCAAGAAGATCGAAGGAGAGCTGCAAAAAATGTACGAGAGTGCATGGTACAATGAGTTATTCCATTTTCCACCATAGTACAATAATATTAAGAGTAGAATAGAATCTACTCTGTATTTTTTGGGTTTTTTTTTCTTTTTTCTTACCTGATTCTCTGCAAGACCCATCTGAATAATTCCTTTAGGATTCTTGACTTCATCGTAGGGGTTTTTCTCGTATTCCTGCCATCCTAGGAAGTAAGAAGAGTCTTGCCCATGAAAGCTGCACGTGGCTTTTCTTGACAACAGCGGCATTTCTTTGTGCCTCTGATATCAATTTCTTTTAAGCTATCCAAAAGAAAGAAGCTCTAATGTAAGCTATAGCTAGCCTTTAGCCAAAAGTGTAAAAGCAATACTTAGAGCAAAAACAGCCTGCAAAGATAATAATCTTTGGGAGGAAAAAGAGAGACAGAGACAAGCAATTGATGCGAGTAAATAAAATGATAGTTTGTTGTTGTTGATGAAGGAAATGTTGAAGAGAGAGCTTTGATTGTTGTTGGTAATGGCGAGGTCTATTGTAAAATGGGCATATATATAAGGCAAGGAAATTTTAAAATAAGGCAAAATAATTAACACAACTGACCCCCAAAGTCCATGTAACTTGGACTTTATAGTGTAAAGCTCTGGCCCATATGTTCAATCATCGAAACCCATGTCGGCCACTCAGTTTAATCCCACCCTTTCTCCTTTAACCAGCTTAATTTCCATTAGTTTCTTCTTTTTTCCCCCAAGATTCTTCAAAAATCAAAACAGAATTTCGATTTGAAGTCTAAATTCAAAAGCCATATAAGCACCTGATTCTAATCTAGTGGGAACAAACGGGAAAAAGATTAAGTATATATTAGCAAAAGTCAGCTTTAATTAAGTGAAAAAAGTGTTGGTTACTCATATCCTTTAATATATAATTTGATGATAATAATGTGGTTCAGTTAAAACTTCATATACATAAATTACAAAGAAATAAACAAGAAAAAATGGAAACAAATTTCCTTCCTGTCGTGGATTTTGCCTTTCGGATTGTTTTGTCCAAAGTATAGTGCCTATTAAATGGACTGTCATGATTGGTATATATATAGAGAGAGAGAGAGTCATAAATTGAAGATATTAACCACCACAAGGGCAGTGAAGATTGGTGGCTATGGATCCAATTACTAAAAATCTTTGTTCCTCGGTGATAGGGATAGGCTAAGAACTGATCGGTGGGTAGCTACTAGGCTCGAGACACATATATCAACCCAAGCAATTACTGCTTAACAACTTCTAACCAATTGTTCCGCTCTTTGTTTTTTAGCTACCAGATTTCGAAGGGTGTTTCGTATGTCAGGATCACATGGGGAAGGTGAAGTAAACAAGTAAAAACTACGAATAAAACTTCACTTGAAGTGATTAAAAATTGTCTTGCTTAGGTTAAAAAAAGTGGGATAAGAAGGGATTGGTGAAAGGAACTGGCCAGTAAGGCTGGTGAGATGGGTGCGGATTAAAAAGGCTTTTTTTTTTCTTCTCTTTTTATTTGTATGTATTTTTCTTTTGTTTGATCAAAACACATTCGATTCGATCAAAAAAGTGAGGGACAGCTCATAATCACGGAGTCTTTAAGGAGTTTAATTATATTTAGGGAAGGGGGGGTCGCTTACTTGAAGAAACCACTTGGAAGTAACCCTCGGACTACAATGGGGGACCATTCATTACGTGAGAAACCCTTGTTTCTCTTTCTCTCTCTCTTTTCTATTTTGACATAAACAAGTAAATTTTTGTATAAAAAGCAAAATAGAAATTCATTTTATTAAAAAATATGCAAGCCGAAGGAAGGTGCTTTGGCCAATGAAGTCACCGTTTATCAGATAGCTCCATAGAATGGACTTGCACTACAAGAAATAATATTTTTAGTAAAGAAAAAATTGTTACTAAAAATATAAAATTTAATCATTAAAATTTATAGTAATTAATTTTAAAGTTGTCACTTGTTGTCACAAATAACTTTGTCATTATTGTATTAATAATGATATTTATTAAATTACCACAATAACGCTTCTCTTTTGTGACATAAATTTCGATACTAAAAGTATTAGAATATGTAATTAAATAAGTTATCACAATAACTTATTTTATTGTGACAATTTTTTTGACATTAAAAAAATTAAAATAGTGACGAAAAAAGTTGTCAAAATTAACTTGTATTCTTGTGACAATAATATTGACTCTAAAGGTATAGCAATAGTTACAAAACTATAGTTACTCATGTTACTTTTGTTAGTGATAAAAATTTTTTCGCTAGTGTTTGTTGAAATAGTGTCAAATGAATTATATCAAAAATATTAAATTTATTTCTTACGATAATTATTGTTACTAATAAATTAATTACTGTCACAATAAATGATAACAATAATGATAAATAAAATACCAAAATATATATCATGTTTTTAATTTTCTAAATCCAATCTCAAAAAATATTATCCAAAATACAATTATGAATAAAATCATATTAGTATTTTTCTACCAAAAAACTAAATAAATACTAAAAAAAAATTTTCGTCCACAAATATGATAATGGTCATGTGGAAATCCAAGCTAGAAGTTCATAGTTGATCATAGTAAAATTTATTCTTCATTATTTTTATACAAAACAAACAAAAATAAGAAAAAAATAAATCATTAAATAGTAAAAAATTATCTTATATAATTGTTATATATATATTTGAAATCACATTACTTGTAGAAGCAACAAATTGTTTTTCTAAACTTATCTTGGTATTTGAATTTCCAAGTATGAGTATTGGTAGTTGATTAGGCATATGGATAACTTAAAACTCATATACAGTATGAAAAGTATTATATCATGCATTACTTAAATTTGCTCAAAGGCTAATATCGTAAAATATTAATCATATTGTTCCTAAAATCTAACTAATATTTTAATTAGAATACATAATCATAATCATAATTCTTAAAATTAAAAAAAAAATCAATTATAACAAAAAATTTTAAATAAAAAAATCAATTACCTAAATCAAAATAAAACTAAAATATAAATACTTTAATCATATTAGAGACAAAATTTAAAATAAAAAATTACTTCAAAATAAAAAGCATATAAATATATAAAAAAACTTGAAAACAGATTTCAAAATTTTGAGAACAGACTTGATAGACTTGACAGTTAGATCTATTTCAGTTTATAATATTTACCTTTTATTTATTACGTTAATGAAAAAATATTGCCGCTTAATCTACTTAAAAATTGTTCCTCCCCCGATTTTTATGCGGCAAATTAAATGGCTAGAGCTAGGTTCTAATGTCATGGATTAAAAGAAAAGTCTTAAATTTCATGTCGAATATAATAAGAAGGTCATTGGAGTATAAAAAGATTCACATCACTTTAATTTTGTGAGAGATCTTTTGTAAGATAAAATCGTGAGATCAAAAGATCATAGCGAACAATACCTCACAAAGGTGTGAACCGAGACAAGTAAGTTGATCTGAAACGTCGAATGAGTAGATGCTCGAGTCCTGAAGCCGCACGGGTTCGGAGTTTAATTCTCAACCCGTGACCAAGTGATATCAGAACCAATGTTAAATCGTTCGATCTACACCAAGTGCCTCGAGGGAAGTAAACAGAGTGGCTAGCTTCCATGATAAAGGTATCACGAAGTTGGGTGGAAAAAAATGTCATGAACTTAAAGAAGAGTCTTGAATCTCACATCGAACATAATAAGAGAATTATTAGGTATAAAAGGATTCACACCACTTCAACATTATGAGGTACCTTTTATAAGATAAAATTATAAGATCAGAAGGTCAGAACGGATAATACCTCATGAAAATATGAATCGAAATAAATAAATTAATCTGAAACATCGAATGAATTAATATCTAAATCTTAAAATCACACAAATTTAAAACTTAAATCTCAATCGATGACATGACACTTTCATAATTTTGTATTGTAACTTTTTACTAATCTAACAAATTAATTGGAGGAAATTTTTAGGCGGCATTTTAGTGACCATTCACTGAAAACTTACAATACAGTAGGCGTGAATTGAAAGCTTTTTTTTTTTTTTTTGTCATTGTTAAATGGTGTAATCTGACACCTTCTTTCATCATTAAATGGTGAATATGATAACCCATTAATTTATTATAATACAAAATATTACATAAAAAATTAAAAACAATTCAATAATTTATTACAAACAACTAGTTTTTTACATACAATATTGCAATAGTTTATTTCAATAATTTATTATAAAACTTATTGACTTATACATTAAAGATAATATATAAGTCGATTAAGTGTAATTTCAAACCGTTTTTAAAATTTTTATTACATAAAAAATTAAATATAATATTAAATACAATAAATCTTGATATAGTTATCAATTAAATATTATTTTCATATTTTATATTTTATTCTTATACTTAAAATTAAATGCATTACATATTAAATAATGATATTTGATAATATTAAAAATCCTTATAATTCTCGTTTAACTTTGATTTTTTTTTAATTTTATATATTGACACGATGATATTTAATTATTATTTAAATATTATTATTATTATTATTATTAATTATGAACACTAACATCAATAAATTAAATTATTTTTTATTAGACTTCTATTAAAATATAATAGTATAATTTCAACATGAAAAGAAATTAGTAGACTATAAACAAATATTTTACTATGATCACATGGGGCGATTTGAAGATCCTTGACTTTAACTTGACCGCAATGATCATAGCAACCAAATAAATCAATTAAATCAAACTAATTCAATTAATCCATCAACTATTAAATTAATTTGAAGATACGTGCTTAATTTAATTCATAATCTTTTCAAAAACAGTTGTATTGTTTTCCAGCTCTTTCAAACCTAAAGTTGTAAGTCACAAAATGAATAATGTCAATATTATATGAAAATGTAAATCATTCTCAAAATATAAATTATATATCTGCATATCACAATATCTATTTTAAATTTTTTATTGATTATAAATCTTTATTTTTTAGATTTTTTTTAATATTGTGTTAAATTTATGTTATGTTTTGTAAATATATATTAATATGCTAATATTAGCGATGAATTTTCAATATTAATAGTTTGAATATATTTATATTGGAAAACCTATTTACAATTGTTATTTCAATAAAAAATTTAATAATATATAAATTGTTATTGTAATAAAAAATTAATATCTTAAATTTGTCAATATAAATAACGGCAAATAAATTTCTAGTCATTAAAATATTTTCAATAGTTATGATTTCATTTGTCATTGATAAATTTATAATTGTGATGACATATAATTTATAGTAATATGTTATGTTTAATAGTGACAAAAATTTTCGAAACAAAAAGTAAGTATTATATGACAAATTATTTTTCATCATAATAGTATCTAATAGTAGTGCCACTTTATATGTCATCACTAGTACATTATTTCTAGCAAAAAATCATTTGTCGCCAATTTATTCATTCTATCAGTGACGATTCTATAATAACAAAAAATTTTGTATCATAAGTACATCCTTATTGTGACGATTTAATTATAAAAATGTTTAAACTATCACAATTACTATTATATTAGTGACCAAATAATGATACATCATAATTATTTATTACAATAGTATCGTAAAAAAATTTCATCTCAAAAAATCTAATATTTATGATAAAATAACCCACGGTTACAATAAAATTGTTACTAAAAATCTTAATTGTTATAGTGTTGGACTAAGTGGAGAGTGGTTGCTGAAAGTCAATTTCGGATTCAAACAAAGTGAGATAGAAATGGAAGTTTTGGATGAGGGATTGAGCCGTTAATGTCGTATCAAAGTAAACGATTAACCTATAATTTAAGACATTTAATTCCCTTCACTGAGAATGTGAACTGAAATGTCAAAATTTGAGCAAACCGACGAGTTATGACAGAGAATTGACTAAGGATAGTTCTTCACAAAAAAATTGTAGTCAGAAATCCATAATTTCAATCCTGGTGCGGATGATAAATGAAAATGAAAAACAAAATTCCCCTAACCCCAGATTAACAACAATAATTATCCAAATTATTATTTTGTAAATCATGGATACCACTCACTGAATAAGGTCCCTCAATGCTTCTTCCAGCGCAACAAAAGGGACCTAGAAATGGCTACACTGAGCTGATTGATGCGATTTCATGAGTATTTCGCTCGAGGGATATGAGCAGCCATTGCCATGGAACGACAAACAAAGACATGATGGGAAATCCCAAAATTAATAATGCAATGTGGTTATGTGCATATATATATATATATATATATATATATATTGACGGTACTCAACTTAGTTGATTCCAAAGGGCCGATTATGTCTTTAACTAATGATCTCTGGATGGAAAGAAATTATTGGTTTGCTGTAGATGAACCCGACCTTTACCCCTTGACAAGGGCACAATGCAAATTCAATTTTGGCTCATCTTCTTCTGTCTTGCGTATCATTTCTTTCAAATATACCTTCATTTGATTTACGCTTGGGTTTTCCTTTTCCACGTTATTACTTTAAATGGGGTTTTGGTTTAGAATTATCTTGGGGGTGGGGGGGGGGGAATAATTGAAAAAGGTCACGAGGTTCGTTGTAGGAGAAGGGTTATTAGGGCATGTGAAACCCTTGTTTACATGCCCCCAAGAGCCAGGGGCCAGGACGGAAGCCAGGCCCGCTGGTTCCGCATGAAGAATGTAGGGTTCGATCAGGGGACCATTTGGGGCGACCCCAATAGCCTTCCATTGGTGGCAAGTAACATGACTCTGCTCGTTAGTCCACTCCTCACACTCTCCGGAGGAGACACAACCATGGATCAATCCTCCATTTGCTACCCGTTTATTCAATAACGTGGGCCCCTCTCCAACCATTCATGAATGATCCCTTTGTCTCTCCTTTGTGACATTGGCACTTGGCCTAGGTAATATCCAACTCAATACAAGGGGCTAAGGTCAACGAAAACTATAGATACCTACTTAAGCTATACCTAGGACTAATACTAGTAATATCTAGTTGATAAAACTTATATGAAATATCATAGGTGAAATTTATAAAATTTTTTATTAAAAATAAGTAAATAAAAATTTTAATAAAAAATTTAATAGATCAATATAATTTGATGTAAAGATTAATAATATATAAAAAACTTTTAAAAATATTATTTATAATTTAAATTTGATTGATACTTATTCAATAATAAAAATTTTATCAATATTTTTATTAAAAATATCTACTTAATAAATATATCAAAATTTATTCAAATTTTGTATGCTTGATTTATGTGATGAAATTTTTTAATATATAGATTTTAAAATTTTATTTTATTTTTTATTTACCTATTTTTTATCAAAATTCTTTACAAACTTTACTTATAAAATTTCGTGTAAATCTTTTCCGTATCTAGTTACAATAGAATAAACAAAACACGAAAATTCCAACAAGATGATAAAGAGATGATAGAAAACTAAGTCTTTTATTTTCTTTTTCACTAATACACAAATCAGATGTTTTTGGTTTTCTTTTTCAAAAACCCACTTTGAGGAAAGTGGTGACATGATGAGAAAACATTTATCTAAAAGAAAACAAAGAATAGAAGTTGTGGAAATATTGAACTTTATAAATTTCAAAGTTGGATGTGAGGTTTTCGTGCGTACTTGAAGGGGATGGCTTTTAGGATTGAATCTGAATAGGAATGTGCGTGGAGGAATTCTAGTTCAAAATTTCATGGTAATGTATATATGGAGGAGAACTTACATATTAGATAAATTCAACTTCGTTTTCTTAAAGCTTAAAAACGCCTGTGAACAGTTCTTATCCAAATGGATCCGATAAGATTCACCAAATATATTAGATAACTCCCTCTTGATTTTACCAAAATTAAAAGAAATGCTTTTGCAAACGTCTTTCTATACCTTTTTGAATTATTTTACAAAGATATTGTCACACAAAGAAAGAAATTGATAAATCTTTTTTACAAAATGATATATATCGTATCAACATCATAATTCGATTCGTATCAACTTTCTAATCCGATACACTTAGCGTGTCGTATTTATAAACTAGTTAGGTATTTTAAATGTGACATGCAAAAATCACTTCACAACAATCATGTCATCTAATGAAAATTTAAAAAAAAAAAATCTGAGACATTTAGCACTAATTTAAATATCTTAATTAAGTGAACCTCAAATTCATAGATTTCTTTTTTTTTTTTTTTATTTTAAAAAAAATCTATCTTAACTTAGAAATTCAACATGAGCTATCCTTATTTCATAACTTTATAGCTCCCTAAAGACTTTCAAGAGGAGGGCAAGATTTAATTAGATGAAATTTTTTATAAAAATTTTGTGAAGCTTTTTTATTAAAAATAATTTAATAAAAAATTTAATCTAAAATTTAATGAAAAGATCAATAATATGTTTAAAAAATTATTAAAAATATAATTTATAATTCATATTTATTCAAAGATAAAAATTCTATTAATAATATATACAAAAATTATTAATTGACTCTAATAAAAAACTTCACGAAATTTACCTAATTAAAACACTTCATTTAAGGTTTTTTCGTCCCAATAACAAAATCCTGACCCCATGTCCCATACTACCTATATCAAGGTTCTAACTGCTAACCATTACCTCCCTGCAATTAAGAAGTATCCACTGTATTACACCCAAAAAAATAATCAAAATTCAAGAAACTAGTATTTTATTTTATCCTAAACACAGAAGAAAAAAAAGAGAAATTGCTGAAACAAATCAAAGGGAACAAAGACTTATTACAACTATATTAATTCTTTAGATGAAAGGTTGACCTCTAAATTTCTATGTCAAACTCTGATCACTAACTAGCTATCCGAGAAGCATCCTAAAAAATAATTATAAATAAATTCTCCTCTCACTCTCATTGAAATCTGACCACCCATTCAATTAATTGCCATCAAACCAAACTGACCTCGCGACAAAGATATCCAATACTGACTAGAAGCAACATTTCTCTTTCATTCAAATTGTATAACTCATATTTGATATGTGGAAAAACAAATCTAGCTATCATATCATTCCAATATATCTATATATACCATAAATTCAAGTCAATTATTTGGACTCTTCAATTTCAAGCTATGGTTTGTAGACCATTTTCTGATTTTACAATTTATAGATCATGGACCCATTAAAAGCCAAGTGGGTCGAAATGTTAAAAGTATGAGAATGGAGTGTACCTTGGCCTCGTACATCAAAGGGTCTCTCACCTATAAGCCAGTTTCCAACTATTTGGCTGCAGTGATTGATATTGAAAAAATCCCAACCAGGCCATGCGGTTTGTCCCGATTGCGAGGTCGATAGGGACTTCTCCCCAGCATGTCTTGAAAGTGATTATTAATTTGGTTGCCCCATTGTTATGGCCTACGCTTGAATATGCCATGCATGCTGGGCCTAAAATGTATACCACTTGAGACCAGAGTTTGCTGTTTTTTTATTAAAAACAAAATTTATTAAAGTAACCAAAAAAGGTTACAAAGCCAGTCAAGACTAGCAAACATAATCTTCACTAATATTACAAACCTATATGAGTGTCAAATATCCTACAATCTTTTCAAAAAATCCAAGAGCAATTAAGATATAAAAACAAGAATCTAAAATATAACTAATTATGAAAGAGCCTACCACACTTGAATTTTAAAAAAAATATAGACAACTAATCATCGAAAGCAAGAAAAGGATTACCAGTCGATGGAAAATCAACTACACCATCATAAAAAACAAAACCACCATGTGCTAATTATCAGATACTATCTGCTAACATTATCATCTAAATCCCTTCATTCCAATTCCATTAGCTTCTCAGTAATAATTTCTTCATTACCATTTAACGACAACCTGAGACATTTCCCAAACTCCCAGGTTTTGATGGCCTCTTCTCTATGCATTGAACAACCCAAGTCTAGCTTTCTCCTTTCCATCATTTTAAAATCGGGAGTCACTTGTCATCATCCATTGCTTTATGCAAAATTTTCATGTGACTTTATAACTGTAGGTAATCACTTTACAAGGCGATATCCGAAGGTGGTTTTATTTTCTTGACCTGCTTTGCTTGGGTGGTAATAGACCAAGGGAACACTAATGCATGATAATGGTTGGTACGAGACTTGAATTTAATAATATATATATTTGAAAATAGGTAGAAGATATAAAATCAATGAGTCTACGTAATAGCCATTTTGAAATCAAACTTAAGGGAAGGCTAAATTCCTCTCAAGTTTAAGATATGTTGGCCCTGACCAACTTTAGATACTATATATATGGTTCATGTGCCTTTGGTATATATGCATGGAAACAAAACACGTGGAGCAGACTGGTAATTTGTGACTTGAGATGAAGATTTAGGATGGTGAGAACTGAGAAATAGGAATACTAATGGAGTAAATTAAGCAATGTCACATCAGGCTTACCATTTCATTTTTGGAAAAAGATTCTTATATGTGGGACATTTGAGTGGTTTCATTCTAAGAGGAGCAAATCATGGTACTAAAAAATTTCAATGACATAAAAGATGTATGAAAGTATTAATCCTTACTACAATGGATAGATAAATCTTATGAGACTTTAGTAAAAAATTTGGATTTTATATCTCATTGAAAGTATTAATTTGGTCTTTTTCCTCATTAGAAACTATCAATAGATAATTAAAGATATTTTATTTTTGAACTGATTTAATATTATATCAATACAGTTACGTTATTATTAATTTACAGATATTTTATGTTTTACCTATAAATAGAGTTATCCAAATACTATTAATCTAATATGATTTTTTTTTTACCTTCATATTTACTTCTCCTTTAAACATCCCATATTTTGACTTCTGACTTAAGAATTTGAGTGCAAACGTAGGGTACACTTTTTATCTTTGCTCTTAACCGTTCTCTTTTTTTATTGTGATTTCAGTATCTTGACTCTCAACTTAAAACTAAAAGGCAGAGCATTGATATTTGATAATAATAGCACGGAGGACAGAAGGAGACCAGCGAAGGAAAACAGCGTTAAACAAGGCCCATTGACAATCTGGATATTAAAGGACCCAAGCCCAGTTGCAAACCGAAATCGACCATTTTCACATCCTAATGGCTAGTTTTGGGCTTTCACCTACATTCATTTTGTTTTGCATTTCTATTTCCCTTTCGATTTGGGAAGCGTGGGGACGCTTGAGCATGACCCCTCTGTTGCCAATTGCTTGCCATGGCATGACGGAGCGTTGGTTTTGCTTGGTTTCCAAAGAATAATGTATACTTAGCCTTTTACCTTTTGCATTAGAACAGTTCCTTAAATGACCCAAATCTCGTGGACCATCCAAGTCTTCCGTAACCTTTTGAAAACATGTATAACCGACAGAAACCTTTTAACAGGCAAATCTCTCCACACTGTTTACATCAAATCTCTCGTTCCTTCTTCAACTTACCTTTCCAACCACTTCATCCTCCTCTACTCCAAATGTAGCTGTTTAACCACTGCCCACAATGCCTTTTACCAAACCCAAGACCCCAACACTTTCTCTTTCAACGCCATCATCGCTGCCTATGCAAAGGAATCCCTCCCTTCCATTGCCCACCAACTGTTCGATCAGATTCCTCACCCAGACCTTGTTTCTTATAACACTCTCATTTGTGCTTATGCAGATTGTGGTCGGACTGAACCTGCATTGGGATTGTTTAAGAATATGAGAGAGTTGGGTTTTGAAATGGATGGCTTTACTTTATCCGGGGTGATTACGGCTTGTTTAAATGATTTGTTTTTGATTAGGCAGTTGCACTGCTTTGTGGTTTTTGGTGGGTTTGATTCGTTTGCTTCGGTTAACAATGCGTTGCTTTCGTGTTATAGCAAAGATGGTTTTTTAGAGGAGGCGAAGAGGGTGTTTTATGGGATGGGAGAGGGTAAAAATGAAGTGTCCTGGAATTCCATGATCGTGGCATATGGGCAGCATAAAGATGGAGCAAAAGCATTGGCTTTGTTTCAGGAAATGCTTAGGAGAGGATTGGTTGTTGATTTGTTTACTTTGGCTAGTGTTTTGACAGCATTTACGAGTGTAGAGGATTTGTTAGGAGGGCTTCAGTTTCACGCTATGCTGATTAAGACTGGCTTTCATCAGAATGCTCATGTTGGAAGTGGTTTGATTGATTTGTATTCAAAATGTGGAGGTGGAATGTCAGATTGTGGGAAAGTTTTTGAAGAGGTTTCTGGGCCGGATTTGGTTCTTTGGAACACTATGATTTCGGGGTATTCATTGAATGAAGAACTGTCTGAGGAGGCTCTCGAGTGTTTCCGAGAGATGCAACGTGTTGGTTATCGCCCTGATGATTGTAGCTTTGTAAATGTAATTAGTGCATGCTTCAATTTGTCATCACCGTCTCAGGGAAGACAGATTCATGCACTGATAATCAAATCTGAAATCCCTAACCAAATTCAAGTCAATAATACCCTGATTGCTATGTACTCAAAATGTGGAAATCTTCAGGATGCAAGACGGTTATTTGACAGGATGCCAGAGCGTAATACTGTCTCTTTGAATTCAATGATTGCCGGTTATGCACAACATGGGATTGGAATGGAGTCATTACTTCTTTTTGAGCAGATGCTGGAGCGAAATATTTCCCCTACAAGTATAACCTTCATCTCTGTTCTTTCGGCATGTTCTCATGCAGGAAAACTTGAGGAGGGTCAGAAGTATTTCAACATTATGAAAGAGAAATTTGCAATTGAACCAGAAGTGGAACACTATTCATGCATGATTGATCTTTTGGGTCGAGCAGGCAAGCTACATGAAGCTGAGAGGCTCATAGAGACTATGCCATTTAGCCCTGGCTCAATATGTTGGGCTGCACTGCTTGGTGCTTCTAAATTGCATGGGAACATAGAACTAGCATCAAAGGCAGCATACAAGCTTCTTCAGCTGCAACCTTCAAATGCTGTACCTTATGTCATGCTTGCAAATATGTATGCCAGTATCGGCAAATGGGAAGAGGCAGCTACGGTTCGAAAGCTTATGCAAGACAGAGGCGTAAGGAAGAAACCAGGCTGTAGTTGGATTGAGGTCAATAAAAGAATTCATGTATTTGTGGCTGAAGATATTTCACACCCGATGATCAAAGAAATTTACAAGTACTTGGAGGAGATGGGGAAGAAGATTAGGCTAGCTGGCTATGTTCCAGATCTGAGATGGACTTTGGTTAAGGATGACGAGATAGAGCCTGGGGAGAAGGAGATAAGATTAGGTCATCACAGCGAGAAGCTAGCAGTTGCATTTGGGCTGCTTTCAACAAAAGATGGGGAGCCTATACTTGTAATTAAAAACCTGAGAATATGTGGGGACTGCCATAATGCAATCAAATTTATCTCTGCTATTGCCGGGAGGGAAATCACTATAAGGGATACCCATAGGTTTCATTGCTTCAAGGATGGGCGATGCTCTTGCGGAGATTACTGGTAATGCTTTTAAAGTCGTGCCAGTGACCTCAAATAAAATATACTAACCTATAACTATAAATTAATTGTTTACCCGAATAGTCAGGCTGATAAATTTTGAACCTATTCAGTAATTTTTGCGTACCATGGAAATTATGAATGATGCTTTATAGGAGTCCAAATTATTTTATTGAAGGAATGGGTAGCAGATTATGGATTTTCGGTATCCTTGAAAAATGCATCTTCAGGTTCCTATTAATATGAAAACTTTTGCTTTACTGATGGATTTAATTACCAATCGATTCATGAGCCTTTCACTTTCAACAATTTGATTCAATTTGATTTCAGAAATGTTCTGAACTTAAGAACTTGACGCAAACTCAAAACTACATAAATTTTTCTTTCAACTGAATGACCCGTTTTAGTCCAAATTTCTTTCAATCTGAAGTCATCCAACTCTATTCATCCCGCCCAATTGCCACTTATAGAAGGCATTTGCCCGTTCACAAACACCTTAGCATCTGCCACTTAGGTCTTGGTGTGTGCTGCGTGCACCTTGACAACAATAAGACCAAAGCAAATATTCGATAAATCAAAATTTCACTACAAAATAAAAAAAAAAAAATGTGTGTGAAAACACATAACTGTAAATTCCGCATCAATTAAATCAATAAATATCACCTTTGTAACGTTAAGGGCACAACACTAGTGATACGAACATCTCTTTTACCAAATTTAGTTACCCGATGGGGCTATATTTCATATAAGAGCTGAAGATTTTTGTACTTCGCCTTCAATGCATGACAAACAGAACTAATGAAAATCTGGTCTTGATGAATTCTCTTGTTTCAGTGGTATGGACTGAGGTGGAACACTTGACAAGCAGGCTGGTATGACCTCTTTGATGCAGCTTGCTCAAACTTCTTAATGGCAGCTTCATTTTCTTCTAAACTAGTCTGGACAAAAAAGCGAATCCACCAAGATGAACTCCGCATTTTAGCCTTCACAAGTGAAACATATATGTCAACGATAAGGTCAACTCAGGACATTAATGTTTGTGCTAAGTGATAATTCAGAAACAAAGATTCACTGAACTAAAAATGCAGTGCCGCAATTTTAATCAAATGAAAGTTAAAAGATGTACTATGGCCTATTTCAATACCAAATCTCATTGTTATAATTAGTAGATAGAGACTAACCGGCCTCCCAAATTTGGATAATTCTGCAACTTTAGCCCTCTGATGACCAGGATAACCTAAAAAAACAAAATGAAAGCAGTTAAAATTCAAATAAACCAAAATAAGGGATCAAAATATCTAGAGAGGAGAAATGCTGTGATCTCACAGATTGACAAAGAAAACCAAGAGAGTCTGTACGACATCTATCTAAAAATAACTGACAGCTGCAACTATAGCCTTTAGGAAAGTGTTCTAAATGGTAATACTGCTCCAGACTGAAAATTAATTGCTAGTATAGTGTAGAATTGTCTTGCATCTACCTTATTATACAAATAATTCATATACATTTAGAGCTATCAGGAAAGGTGTCTGAATGGTGTGCTAACAGGCATGGCAGAAAAAGAAACCCGAGAAAAATAAAAGGATTTTAACATATTAACTTTATTTGGAAGGCCATGGAGGTTGCTGATGCATTGTTAGACAGACAGAGATGTAATTCTGTAATTACATTAGAAACAAATTTTCATCTATGAAAAAACTGTCTTCATAAGCAAATTTATCTGTATATAAGCACTTTCTCTACTTAAGTAACTCCTATTTTATAATTTATATGCAACTTAAAACAGTAAAGGATTACCAGCGAAAATAACGAGACCATCAGACGCCACCCTTGCCAACTCAGGAAGAGTCTTGTTGAGGTACTTTGGAGACAAGTAATCAAGGGCATCTGACACAATAACAAGAGAAAATGACTTTGGCCTATAGGGAAGAGGGAACTTGATATCTGCCACACGTACAATGCCTTTGCGCACAAGACTCTTGCAATTTGCTTCAGCATCCTCTATGTCATATGGTTCCACACCCCAGGCTTCAGTTTCCTCCTCTTTCAAAAGTTTAGAGACCACTGAACAGGTATCAGGGCCTACATGCAAAACTTTATGCATGCTGTCACCATATGCCTTCTTTAAAAATGGTATTGCCCTCTGAACGTCTAGAGTGCATGAATAGTCACCTACAAAATAACAAGAAATTAATTGATTTTTGGAATATACTTTCCAAAGCATGGCAATTGCATTATAACTACACACTTTAAGTGTTCCACTTATTACAGGACATGCAAAACCTATCTATCTAATGTAACCACCACTGATATACAATTTTATTCCTCAGGCCACAATTAAATGAAACAATGGAGGAACTAAGTTTTTGGGTCCTGCCTTATGTTTCAACTTTTCTTCCTCTAAGAAGCACTTAAGGAAAAGATCATCGCAACAGGAATTGGGTAAAGGGGGTGCCAAATAGTAATTTCAAAGGGGAAGTTGGGGGGCAAAGTAATATTTTGGTGAGCCTGGGCACTGTTACGTAAGAGAGGTGAAAACTTTTTTTTTTTTTTTTGGGGGGGGGGTTGCACCCCATGGCTTCGCCCCTGATTGTATGGTATAAGTATCAAAGGAACGTAAGCCAGACTACAATGAAATGCATAATCAAGGCCTCTAAGATCAAATCTGTTTCCAAAATATTGTCTCCATTGAATTTGGATCTTATACACAAGCTAAAACAACTTAATTTGTTCTCCAACCTGTTAAGGTTGCATTTGGGAACTTAAATTTGGGAGAGTGGATATGGATTTCAAATTTAGTATCAATTGTGTAATAAAACAAATGAAAACCCAAGTTTTATAATTATTTTCAAATGCATGGATTACTTACGGATGCATCGGGAAATAGAGAATCTAAAATTTATCTTCTTTATACCCTCATAGAAACATTGGTGTATTAAATCTTAACTAACTTTTACATAATGTGTGCATTCATCCTCACAATTTATACGATAAACCAAACCCAAATCCACTATCCCAAACATAGCATTACTGAATCTGCTAAGCATTTAAGTAGTTCTAAAGAGACATTACAATAACATACTCAGAATTCGAAAGAATCAAATAAAAAACAGTAACTTCATAAACAAAATAAAATAAGATTTACCTTCAATCCGACTAACTGCTTCACCTCGTAGTTTACCTGTATTCCCCCAAAAACAACAGTGGCAATTAATTGAACTAATAAGATACAGAATATTGAACAACAAAGCAACCAAACCTAAATAAGAAAATCCGAACAAAATTAAAATTACCTGAGCCACTATAGGCATAGCCAATAAGAAGGAAAGCTCCCTGAAAGTTATTTCCAGAACAAGAATTTACTACCTCACTTAATTTCCTTATATAGAAGTAACAAAAAAATTGAAAAAAAAAAGAAAGATAGATGTACCACAACGACAAGACCGATAGATAAAATGGGAGAAGATCGGGATTTGGAATGCAAGGCACCAGCAAACGGAAAGTTTCCGCTGTCGACATATCGGCGCGTGGAAGTTACTTGCCTCCTTGACATGGTTGGTTGCTACTCCGTTTTAAAACTTTGTTGTTATTATTTGAACTGTACCAGACAAACAACAGATTAACAAAAATTTTAGCTTCTTCATGGAGAGAATAAACATTAAAATTCATTGCCAAATAATCAAAATGAGAAATGAAAAACAGATCCAAAGCATGAAGAAGCTATGAATATAAGACGAAATGGAGGTAATGATGAAAGAAAAAGAGATCTAAAGGAAGGAGAAGAGAGAGAAGGGAAAGTTCACCTTAGATGAAGAAATGGGAAATGGGCGTTTGGATTTTGGATCATAGATCTATGAACGTCGCCATCGAGTGGTTTTTGGCCTTTGTTTTCGCTTTTTTTTTTTTTTTTTTCCTTCTAAACCCCTCAATTCGGTTGGGATTTAAAACTTTGGTGTTTTTTTTTTTTTTTAAATACTACAGTAGAGGTGTCCACAGCAATTTTTTTTTTTGAATTAAAAAATAAATTTAAACTCGTCGATTAAATTTTATTTATATAATAAAAAATTAAATAATTTTTTAAAAAATAAAAATTTTCATATATATATATATATGTATACTTATATAATTATAATATTTTAATTATATATAATATATTTGGATCTGAATCAACTTAGACTTTAATTTCTTTATTCAAAATTCAATCTAAAATTTAAATAAACTTAAATCTGTTTAATAAATTTTAATTTTTTATTTAAATCCTTTTAAATTTAAAAAAGTCTTTAAATTTAAATGAATATTAATTATATATAATATATTTAAATCAGATCTAAATCAATTCAATTTTTAATTCTTTTATTCAAAATCCAATCTGAAATTTAAATGAACTTAAAAATTATATTTAAATCCGTTTAATAAACTTTAATTGTTTATCTAAAGCCTCTTAAAACATAAACAAATTTTTAAATTTAGATGAATAAACCAATCTTTAAATAAGTTTAATTACTAATATATTTGAAAGCAAAACACCATTGCATATCACGGGCCTCATTGAACTTCGGAGGCCCAATAAGTTGCTTCTTAAACCTTGTATTTCAGAAAGTCTAGCCCCATTTAGACTTGAAAGCCCCTTAATACTATTGGGCTCGGATTATGGTTTGAGCCCATTACTTCATATAATTATTTAAATATAATGCTCCACCATTTTTTTTTGTTTTACATACGTAAAATTTAAAATCTAACATTTTATATCCTGTTATTGTTGATTAATATTATTAAATTATTAATTAAATTTATAATTTTTTTTATATTTAAAATTGTCAAATTTTGAATTCTAATTACTACAATTAAAATTTTTAATACTATACCATCATAGATATTTGGAGAGATGAAAATTTCTCTTGAAGCAATATGAAATGCGATGGCACAGAAAATTCACTTCCAACAAGTTGTGTCTTAGAATACTGTCATCAAATCCATAAGTCATGTTTTTCACTGGTGAAAACGAGATGCCAGAACAAATGTTGGCCAATTTTAATCAAATTGCGGGTCATATTCCCAGCCACCCTTACCTTTTTTTATTGCATTTCCTAGCTGGCATGACAGGCTACAATCCGAGTGGATCCTTTGATGTCTTGCACCAGAAAGAGCTTATAATTTACGCAAGACAAGATATGAATCTAGAAACTAAATTAAATGTTGTGAAAATCCCATTCTTTGCATTTTATATAAGTCAAGAACCCAACATCAAATCTTAGTATTATCAAATTCAAGACCCTTCCCTTGAAACTAAACAAGCTTCTCAAAGGGTTTCTATTAATTTTCTTTTCCTTTTTTTTTTCTGGTTAATAAGAAAACAAGTTCTAATGAGTCATGGTATGGATTTTCTAGTTAACCTAGACTTAATATAGCGGCACTACCCTTTTAGCAAATAATCAAAGCTCCTTTATTGTGGCGTTATGCAAAGGAATAAAAGAAAAGAAGAAAAAAAACAGTGGGATGAAAAAAAAAAAAAAAAACCCTTTAAGCATCTCCATAGGCTAAGTAGCCTTTGCAAGTTATACTTATTCCTAAAGAATGATCTTTGCATTTACAACTTTTTCATGTATGAATAAATACCTTGAAGTAGTAAGGAAGTGAGGATAAGGGTTGAATTTTTATTTTCTCCTAACAAAAAATAAAATAAAATAAACCTTAAAGGCTTGCAACGACCCTAGATTTATAGAACAAGAAAGGAGGGGGGGGGGGGGGGAGAGGAGAGAAAAAATTGTGCGTATCAGGGTTATATTTTACATGTGATCAATCATATGTGACAGAATAGTTGGCAGAACTTGGCAGGGTGTAACAGAACTTGAAAGAGTTTGGTGTTCCAGTGGCCAAACAGACAAAACACCTGTTTCACATTGTTGTATTGATCACACTTCGATCTCTCCTTCCTCTCGAAGGAAGCAAAAAGAAGAAAAAAGTTGAAGTGCCATACATTGACACTTGACATGGTATACAGAAGAAAGTAGAATCTTAATTTTATTCTGTCATTATCTGTCGAATAAGTTCATTAATGTAAACTTTGTTGGCTATGTACATTGTATGCTAATGTTGTTAGCTCATAAGAAATTCTTATCAGATAACAAATAGGTAAACACAGAGAGCAAAGAAAGGCAGCAAATGGCAGCGGAGTATCATTGCTGCGAAACAGGGTTCTTTATACGGATCGTTATAGTTGCGGGTCTCGTGTTGTTTGCTGGGTTGATGTCTGGACTTACGATGGGGCTCATGTCTTTGAGCCTTGTTGATCTTGAAGTTCTTGCTAAGTCTGGAACTCCAAGCGATAGTAAACATGCCAGTAAAGATCTTCTATACCCTCTTTTTTGTTTTGTAAATAAATTGCTTCTTCTTCTTTAAATGAGTTCCATTTGTCGTGATTTTTATTGGTTTATGACAGCAAAGATACTTCCAGTCGTTAGAAGACAACATTTACTTCTGTGCACTCTATTAATCTGCAATGCTGCAGCGATGGAGGTAAGAAGTTAAGAACACTTGGAGGAGTTTCATGTTCTATCTAGTTTTGTCACTCACAGTGGGAATTTTATTGGTTTTACAGGCCCTTCCAGTCTTTCTGGACGGCTTGATATCAGCTTGGGGTGCTATTCTTATTTCAGTGACCCTGGTACTTATGTTTGGTGAGGTTAGTTTCACTTTCAGGTTCTCAGTCTCATGTTTAGGCATGTCTGAGCTTTTCTTCAGTTAAAAAATGTTCTCTTTTCAGTTTTGTACAATTACCTATCGCTTTATTCTCTTTAAAATTCAGATTGTTCCCCAAGCAGTTTGTACCCGATATGGTTTGGCAATTGGTGCAAAAGTTGCTCCGTTTGTTCAAATTCTTGTTTGGATTTGTTTTCCAGTTGCATATCCAATAAGCAAGGTGAAAATTCGTTTGAATAGCCTTCTCACCTTAAGTTCTGCTCTCGACAAGCTATGTCTGACTGCTGCTTCTGTTTTTATTAGCTGCTAGACCTTCTCCTGGGGCAAGGGCATGAGGCTCTTTTCCGCCGTGCTGAGTTGAAAACGCTTGTTGATTTGCATGGTAATGAGGTATGATGAATTCCTTAATTATAAACCGCATCAATTAATAGTAGCAAAGCTACACATTCTGACATTTTTGTAGGCTGGCAAAGGTGGAGAATTGACACGTGATGAGACAACGATCATAGCAGGAGCACTTGAACTAAGTGAGAAAACAGCAATGGACGCAATGACTCCTATATCAGAAACTTTTGCAATCAATATCAATGCTAAATTGAACAGGTAAGAAGAGTATTGATAAAGAAAATCAAGTTGCATTTACTTGATACATTAACTACTATTTGACCTGCAGGGATTTGATGAGGTTAATTCTGGAGAAAGGGCATAGCAGGGTACCTGTTTACCATGAGCGTTTAGAGAACATAATTGGACTTATTTTGGTAATTTTCATTGATTTATTCAGCATTTTATTATTTCGATGTTTTCACTTATTCAGTGGGCTTGAAAAATGATCAAGCCTCTTGCTGTCATCTTTTCTGCTCATCAGTCCAATTAAAATGATTTCCAGTGTGAAATTGTCAAAAGTCACTAATGATGTAGTTTTAATACTAGGTGAAGAACTTATTAAACATCCATCCAGCAGATGAGGTGCCAGTAAAAAACATCACCATCCGCAGGATTCCAAGGTAATTTACTTATTCTGAGTTACGCATATACAAGGAGTAAGATATGTTTAATAGGATAATGTTTGTGGAAGTATGAGTGATAGAAACCTAACTACTGAAGGAATGTTTTTCCATAACCAGAACCTAAAATTGTGATGTCCAAATGTTCCTGAGTTACCTGCTAAAAGTCCATTATATGCACTAACCTGAATTATGAAGAAATTATCATCCAACTGGTCTGCATGCACCAGTCTTGGACATCTATGGCTTTCATTGATTAAATATCCAAAATATAATGGAAGTAATAAGACTGGTATCTGCTAAACCAAGCACAAGGTGAAGGTCACGTTAAGATTTCCTTTAATATTTTGTGTTGTGTGTGCTAGGGTTCCTGAGACAATGCCTTTATATGACATACTAAATGAGTTTCAGAAAGGTCACAGCCATATGGCTGTTGTTGTAAAGCAGAACAATAAAACGGAGCAGTCAGCCAATGAACACCCGGACAGAGATGTGAAGGTGGACATCGATGGTGAAAAGCACCAACCAGGGACGTGTTTACCAAGCAAAAGAACACTCAAGAAGTGGAAGAGTTTAGATGGAAATTCGCAGAAAGCATCCTTCCAAAGCAAGAAATGGACAAGGGACTTCCACTCAGTAATACTGCAAATCAATGATGATTCACTCCTTGTGACCACTGGGGAGGGGGAAGCTACTGGCATAATAACGCTGGAAGATGTCATTGAAGAGCTTTTGCAAGTAAGTTGAATAAACTTGTTTCTAGTGAACTTTCCTCCATCGAATCTCAAAGGAGAAAAAAAATAATATTGATGACCCACTATTTTGCCCATGCAGGAGGAGATCTTCGATGAGACAGATCATCGTCATGAAAGTTAATGATATCTTCATACACGAATCAAACAACAGTAAAGCACAAACCTACATAAAGGAAGAAGGATTTCATTATGCATAACATGATGGGCAGATTTGAATATTGAAAGGAAGAATTTTGAATTCTATTATTCATTGTTTGCAAATTATGATGACTACTAAAGTTTGGCATGTAAAATTAGTGAATTTAAGAACAATATATGTACTTGAAAATAGCAGAATACCAGTTTTTTTCCATCTTGAATGATGACGCTGATGAAAGAGGGTTTGCAAAGCCTCAGCCACCTTGTTGGGCTGTTTCAGGAACATATACATATTCACGTTGGACCTCAGCAAACTGGTCAAAGAGTTGCATCATCAACATGGGGAGTAACAAGTTCCTGGATGGAAAAAGTTACTGATCAGAAAGGTATTATTTTTCTACAGAGATTGTTCATAAAACACCACAATAATCTTCATATAAGAAAGATATCTGAAGGCAGGACCAAAATATGACAAGGAAAACACACAAGTCAAACAATTTATGCAGGTGCAGTGTGTTCTTCATGTATTGCTTAAATGAGGCAACTACTTGGGAGGGTAATACAAATTAAGAATAGCAAAGGTTAACTACCATAACTGAAACTTGCTTTAACCAACAACAGCTGATCAAGCTCAACTCTCACATAGCAAATCTCATTCGCTCAACTCACTACCAAGGTGCCCTCAATCAATTCGACGAAATTCACTGTCTCTACTGCAACATTAAACCCGACCACTACACTCTCTCCACCACTCTCAAAGCCCGTGGCAATCTCCCTAGCCTCAAGTTTGGCACTAAACTCCACACCTAGGCCATCAAATCCGGCTTCAAAGCCTATTCTCATCTCTGCAACACGCTACTTTTTCTCTATTCAAAGACCCATAATTTAGTTTCCGTTAAAAAGGTTTTTAATGAAATTAGAGACCCAGATGTTTATTCTTGGACTACGTTGTTATTTTCATGTATCAAGCTGGGGGAAATTTCTTATGCTTGCAAGGTGTTCGATATGATGCCTAAGAAAGAAGTGGCCGTTGGAATGCGATGATTATTGGGTGCGTGGATAATGGTTATGAGGACTTTGGATTTGGTTTGTTTAAGGAAATGCATTATTTGGGCTTTAAGCATGATAATTATAGCTTTGCTAGCGTGTTATAGTGAAAAGTTGGGTTCTGTGGTTAATGCAATAATTACTACGTATTTTAATTGTGAAGATGTTGTAAATGCGTGCCAGGTTTTTGAAGAAGTAGAGGGTTTTGTGCGAGATCGGATTACTTTAAATGTGATGACAGATGGTTTAATGAATGTAGGAAGAGTTGAAAAGGCGTTAGTAATGTTTAGGGAGATGTTAGAGACTTGTTTGGGCCCACCTGAACTGACTTTTGTGAGTAGAGTTTGTGTTCATGTTGAAGAGTTGGAGATCAAGTATATGCACAAGCTGTTAAGATGGGGTTTGAACGGTGTACCTCTGTGGGTAATGCAGCGATAACTATGTACTCTAGTTGTCGGGATTTAAATTGTGCTCAAAATGTTTTTTAGAGATTGGAGGAGAAGGATCTTGTGTCATGGAATACTATGGTATCAAGTTACGCTCAAAGAAGCTCTGGTAGATCAGTGTTTTTTATCTACATAAAAAGGCAAAAGTCCGGGATTGAACCGGATGAGTTCACTTTTGGTAGTTTATTGTCATGTTCAGAATTCATAGAAATGGTTGAGATGATTCATGCCCTTGTGTTTAAAAATGGACTTATTTCTAGAATCCAGGTTTCCAACGCATTGGTTTCTTCATACTCTAAGCATGGGAAGATGAATCTAGCCTACCAACTATTTCAAATGTCCCTCAAGAACTTGATCTCCTGGAATACTATTATATCAGGATTCTTTCTAAATCGGTTCCAGCTCAGGGATTAGAGCAATTATCCAAGCTGTTGATGTCAGGCCTCAGGCCAAATGCATATACACTCTGAGTTGCTATGAGTGTTTGTGTCAGCATCTCATCCTTGAGTCATGGGAAACAACTTTATGGTTACATCCTCAGGCATGATCTTTCTTTATAAACATCTTTAGTTAATGCACTAATTACAATGTATGCAAAATGTGGTATTTTAAATTGGTCTTTGAGAGTGTTTAATGAGATGATTGAAAAGGACAATCTCTTGGAATGCCCTCATTTCTGCTTTTGCACAGCATAGAGAACGTGAAGAAGCTGTCTATTGTTTTGAGGCAATGAAAGATTGTTAGTGTGTTAGTGGTTGAAGCAACTAGGTATGACATTTCTATTGGCACTTTTGTAATAGGTTCTGCCATCTAATTAGTTTAGGTAACATGATGGATCTATGCATGGTGATCCATACTGTTAGGCAAACAACTATTGTAGTAGTTAAACAAACTTTTGTATGTTAAAGCCTATATATTAATGAAATGAAGCTCATGATCTGCAGAGCCAATTTACTTCAAGTGACAGATTAGTTTCTTCTGTTTTTTTTTCTTTCTCTACTCTAAATCCTTCAATTGGTATCAGAGCCTTCTTTAAGGTCTTAGAGGACCTGTGAGTTCCAAAAAATTGAGTTAAAAGTCATCAAACACTTACCAGCCAGCTTTTGTCAACCTTAAATAGCCTCAAGCAATTGCTCCATACCTCCACCTCTTATTTTTTCTGGTGAGAACTACCAGATATAGGCTGTCAAAATGAAGACTTATTTGAGTGCTTTTGATTTGTGGGAAGTGGTGAAAAATGAGAAGAAACCACCACAACTTCTTGTAAATCCAACAGTAACTCAAATGAAAAATTATAGTGAAGAAAAAGCAAAGAGGTACAAGGCTAAAAGCTATATAGAGTCTTTAGTTTTTGATGACATATTCATTAGAATCATGACTTGTGAAACTACAAAACAAGCTTGGGATGTGCTTATGGAAGAGTTTCAAGGCAGTGACAAGACAAGACAAATGCAAATGTTGAATTTTAGAAGAGAGTTTGAAGTCTTAAAGATGAAGGAGTTTGAAAATTTAAAGCAGTACAGTGACAGACTCATGAAGATAGTAAACAAGATTAGATTACTTGGTGAGGAGCTGTCAGACAAAAGAATTGTAGAGAAGGTTCTTGTCAGCTTACCAGAGAGGTTTGAGTAAAAAATCTCATCCCTTGAAGACTCCAAAGACCTGACCAAGATAACTCCAGCAGAATTGTTCAATGCTTTACAAGCTCAAGAGCAAAGAAGGGCTATCAGACAAGAAGATTCAATAGAAGGTGCTTTTACAGCCAAGAAAAAAGGCAAGATGCAAACAAAAAGTAAAGGTAGAAAATAAGGAGATCAAAGAAACAAAGGTTCTAAAAACAATGAAAAGAAAGGAAAGTTCCCGCCTTGCTCTCACTGCAAAAAGACCACTCACTTGAAGAAATATTGTTGGTACAAACCTGATATACAATGTAGGTACTGTAAGTAGCTTGGTCACATAGAGAAGGTATGTAAAAATAAAAAATAGCAGCAGCCAGATCAACAAGCCAGAGTTGCTGACAATCAACAATAGCTAAAAGAGCAAGTTTTTGTTGCAACTTGCTATGGAACCAGAACCTCCTCAAGTGCATGGCTTATTAACAGTGGCTGCACACATCATATGGCATCTGATATCAACATGTTCAAAGAACTAGACAAGACCTGCACCTCTAAAGTCAGAATAGGTAATGGTGATTTCATAGAAGTCAAAGAAAAATGAGTAGTGACAGTTGAGACACCAACAGGTACTAAACTCATTTCAGATGTGTTATTTGTGCCTAAAATAGATCAAAATATGTTAAGTGTAGGACAGTTGCTAGAAAATAACTACTCTTTAGTTTTCAAAGACAAGGCATGCATAATTCATAATCCCACTGGCCATGAACTCTTTACTGTTAATATGAAAGGAAAATGTTTTTCCTTGAATTGGCATGAAGCAAACTCATCTGCATATGCTACTTCACATGATAAATCTTCTTTATGGCATAAAAAGATGAGACATTTAAACTACAATGCATTGAATTTCATGCATAAAAATGATCTTGTATTAAACATGCCTACTGTTGAAGTCAGTGCTGGAATATGTGAAATCTATCAGCTAGGAAAATAAAGTAAGTTGCCATTTGCAATTAACAAATCATGGAGGGCAACTAAAAAACTACAACTTGTTCATACTAATGTTTGTGGTCCTATGAGAACCTTGTCCTTGAATGGCAGTAGATATTTCATTGCTTTTATAGATGATTTTACTAGAATGTGTTGGATTTATTTCATGAAACAAAAGTCTGAAGTTGCAAATGTATTTTGAAAGTTCAAAGCTTGGATTGAGAATCAAAGTGGCTGCAAAATCAAGATCATAAGGTCAGATAATGGTACTGAATACACATCTGACAGATTTAATGAGTTTTGTGAAATTACAGGAATTGAACACCAACTGACAGCAACTTACACTCCACAACAAAATGAAGTCAGTGAAAGGAAGAATAGAACAATCATGGAGATGGCAAGATGCATGCTGTTTGAGAAGAATCTTTCAAAAAAATTTTGGGCAGAGGCAGTCAATACCTCTGTCTACTTGTTCAACAGGCTACCCACAAAAGCTTTGAAGGGAAACACTCATTTCGAAGCCTGGTATGGAAGCAAACCATCAGTGCACCATCTCAGAGTTTTTGGTAGCATCCGTTATGTGTTTGTTCCTGATATCAAAAGGGACAAGCTTGATCAAAAAGTAAAAATATGTATTTTTCTGGGCTATAGCAACATCACCAAAGGCTATAGGACTTACAATCCACTTACAGACAAGATGATTGTAAGTAGAAATGTGAGATTTAATGAGCAAGCTGCCTGGAATTGAGAAAAGTTAAAGGGAGAATCAGTTAAGCAAACTGCTGCAGACATGATAAGCTTTCAAGATCAAGAAGATTATATGTTTGAAAATGAAATCATTGATCATGAACCAGTGAAAGGAATCAGACCACTCACAGATATTTATCAAAGATAAAATGTTGCCATTCTTGAACCTGCAAGCTTTGAAGAAGTTGTCAAATTTTCAAACTTAAGGAATGCCATGAAGGAGGAGATTCAAATGATTGAAAAAAATCAAACATGGATGCTGGTTGACAGACAACAAAAACATCATTGGTGTTAAATGGATTTTCAGAACAAAGTTGAATGCTGATGGTTCCATCAACAAACTTAAAGCTAGATTGGTAGCTAAAGGCTATTCCCAGTAGCTTGGTGTTGATTTTTCAGAGACATTTGCTCCAGTTGCAAGGTTGGACACCATAAGGCTGCTATTAGCCTTAGCAACTCAGTAAAGTTGGAAAATTATACCAACTTGATGTCAAATCTGCCTTCTTGAATGGTTATCTTGAGGAGGAGATTTACATTGAACAACCTGATGGTTTTGTTGCCAAGAGACATGAAGGCAAAGTCTATCTACTCAAGAAGGCTTTGTATGGATTAAAACAAGCTCCAAGAGTGTGGAATTCCAAAATTGATGATCATTTACTGAAGTTAGGATTCAAAAAAAGCCTCAGTGAAGTAACATTGTACATTAAAGTTTTTAACAATAATGATCTGTTGATTGTTTCTTTGTATGTTGATGATCTTTTGGTGACAGGTAGCAAATCTACTCTTGTGAAAAATTTTAAGCTCCAAATGCAGGAAATTTTTAAGATGACAGATATGGGAGAAATGTCTTACTTTCTTGGAATGAAGATTCATCAAGACCAGTAAGGAATCTTCATTTGTCAAAGAAAATATGCAAATGAAATCTTGAATAAGTTTGGGATGGAAAATTGCAAACCAGCCAACACTCCTTTGGCTCAAAATGAGAAACTTATTAAGGAAGATGGAGCTAACAAAATTGATGGTTCTATTTATAGAAGCTTGGTTGGTTGTTTATTGTATTTGACAGCAACAAGGCCAGACATCATGTATGCTGCAAATTTACTCTCTAGGTTCATACAAAATCCTAGTGAGTTACATTTTAAGGCTGCAAAAAGAGTGTTGAGATATGTCAAAGGAACTAGTGAACTTGGAATTTGGTTCAAGAAGAATGAAAGTTCAAGATTGGTTGGATTCATAGACAGTGACTGGGTTGGCTCTCATGAAGACATGAAAAGCACTTCAGGCTATGTGTTTTTCATTGGATTAAATGTGTTTAGCTGGAATTCAAAGAAACAAGGAACTGTGGCTCAATCAACAGCAGAAGCAGAGTATATAGCTGCTGCAGCTGCTGTTAATCAAGCAATTTGGCTAAAAAAAATTCTGATAGATTTGAGTCAAAAGCAAGATGATACAACAGAAATTTTTTGTGATAATCAGTCAGCAGTTGCAATGGTTAAGAACCCTGTGTTTCATGGAAGAACTAAGCATATTAAGATCAAGTATCACTTTATTAGAGAAGTTGAAGCTGAGAATGAAGTGAAACTGGTGCATTGCAAGTCAGAAGATCAAATTGCAGATATTCTGACCAAAGCCTTACCAAAGGCAAGGTTTGAAACATTGAGGAAAAGTCTTGGTGTTTCCAGCAGAAATGCCAAGGAGGAGTGTTAGTGTGTTAGTGGTCGAAGCAACTAGGTATGGCATTTCTACTGGCACTTTTGTAATAGGTTCTGCCATCTGATCAGTTTAGGTAACATGATGGATCTGTGCATGGTGATCCATACTGTTAGGCAAACAACTCTTGTAGTAGTTAAACAAACTTTTGTATGTTAAAGCCTATATATTAATGAAATGAAGCTCATGATCTGCAGAGCCAATTTATTTCAAGTGACAGATTAGTTTCTTCTATTTTTTTGTTCTTCCTCTGCTCTAAATCCTTCAAAGATGCAGGTAGAGTCAAACTTGATCGGGCAACATTCACTGCTCTTTTTTCTGCTTGCAGCCATGCTGGTTTAGTTGATGTTGCCATTTGGATATTCAATTCCATGGTAAATGAGTAAGGTTTGGCGCCTGGAGAAGACCACATTTCTTGCATGGTTGACCTTCTTGGTCGGGCAGGGTATCTCGATGAAGCTGAAAGAGTAATAGACAGTCGGCATATTGAAGCCCATTCTAATATCTTGTGGACCTTGTTCAGTGCTTGTGCAGCTCATAGTAATCTAAGGCTTGCAATAATTATTGCTAGGCTTCTCCTAGAAACATAGCCAAATAATCCTTCACTTTATGTGCTTTTTTCAAGTACTTATGTTGCTGCTGGTCAATGGGAAGAAGCAGCTAAAGTTAGGGAATCCATGAAAAATGTTGGGGTGATGAAGCAACCTGGCTCAAGTTGGATCAGTGTATAGATTCCTCCTGGGTATGAATCACAACATAGGGTGGATAGGGAAAAGAAGCGTTACGGTTGGTTAGGAAGTGTAAACTAAAAATGTACATCTCATTACTAACTCATCTGTTGTACTAGTTTTGGACAAGCTGGTCATGATGAATGGATCTGGGGGCCAGAATCACGGAGATCATTTTCAAATTGACAAAGGATTCGAAGGCAAGATTTGAAGATGCCATGCTGAAGATTAGTTATTTGGCCACTATCATTGAAAGGCCATAAATGACAATTACGATTTGCTATTGGATTTGAGAAGTTTCCAAAAACCCACAATATAGAGTTGGCCGTGAAAAATGCAAATTCACTAGATTCGTTGATTTCCCTTCAATTAAAGCGCTAGATCAAACTCATGGCTATCATACTCATTGGTAAAGTCAGTTAAACATGTAAGTCATTTTCATTTCAATCCAGTAAGTTTAAATAGTCAAGTTTTGTTGTTAGTTTTGCTGGAAAATAATCTAGACAACCATTTTATTGCATGCAGGTTTATCAATGAAGGCCTTCTTCCAGCTTCCATTGTGTTTTGTTCAACGAAGTAATATTTCTTCCCTCAATCTTCTGATTGTTGAAATCTGTTTAGTCAACTTGCTGAATCTTTTTTTTCACAATGTTACACCAATAAAGAATTTTTTCCATTAGAGTATGTCGATTTGGGAAAACTTTGTTCATACAATGAAAGAACAGTTCCTAGTTGTCTCTAATCTACCACAGTTGTAAAATGTCCTCAATGTACATGTAACATAACATGCACTCATTAGTCATCACTCTATAAGCAAAGAGGAGGTAATGCAAGCTTTTCACCTTGGGTGCTACAAAGCTGAAGCTATCATGATGGGACATATTAATAAACGGGAGGTGCTCTATACAGTGCAGGAACTGTTGCAGGGAAGAACATTTGCCTCACTCCCTCTGCCTTGATTATGGGGAAAATAATACCTGATGCACCCTGCAGAAAGGGGGAAAAGTGTTCAGCACAAAGTGGCAAAATCCAGTATACTGTATACAGATTTCATGTTTTTCTACAGTATACTAATGGAGCTCGAATTCAATTAGGATTTGAAAAACATTACATGTCTTGTGTTAAAGATGGACATTTCTGTTTTTTCTTTTCGTGTTCTCTTTTGGAACAGAAGCACAAAGTTATTACAAAGAAACAAATGTATTAACCAATTTTAGTTGTTAAAAGCTGGAATTTTTGTGATATTCTAGCTTCTTTGTAAGGTATGATGCTGTCTTGCCAACTGACAAGTGTTACCAGCAATAATGATATATGCAAATCAGTTGCAGGAACAAAAATAATGGGCTCAAAGTTTGTGTAGCATGTCTAAAAAATTCTACATTGAGATTATTCGGTTCATATAAATAGAGAACACAAGGAAGGAAAATATGTAACAAAAGGGAGTAAAACTTAGAAAGCAAAAAAAAAAAAAAAAGAGAAGTGCCATCAACAGCATAAAGGGTGTAAAATGCATACCTTTATTAACCTAGCTCCAATCCACATGCGTTGAAGTGAAGGAAATGGTAGGAGCAGGTGACCAACTCCATATATTGCCACGGAAAAGAAATGAAGAACTAAACTTAATGGGCGAGGGTTTAGACCAGAAAGTAAAGCCACTGGTCCAGTTGAAAAAATACCCCCAAGGCTTAAATAGTCAAAACAGGCCTGGCGCATTTCCTTCCTTGCTTGATCATGGGAAGCAGAAAACACCTTATAAACGGCACCAGCCAGAGTATTTATTGTAGAGATGCCACAGGCTGCAATAAACATCATATCATGAGCAAACAGAAAATCTTCGAAAATAACATCCCTGATTCGTTGTATATTTAACTTCGAAGCCCTTTCAGGTTGGAAAGTAAAGGGGTTTAATGTCCTTGGTGGAACCTAAAATCTAGAATTTTCGTCCTTTATAACATGAACATCACCAGATAATCATTTCAGATTTTTTGAAGACGATAATAAAATTCTAGCCACTAGGATGTTCAAGCAGTTGAAAAATTCTCTATGGTGATAGTTGTAATTAAACCAAAGATGCAATGCAACTATCTTAGACTCATATTTTACTTGGTTACATAGAAACCACACAAGAAACACTACCGTGTTAGATACTTGGTCAGGATCATAGCATAAGAAGCCAACTGACCTTGCGTAATGTGTAAAAGGATTCAAGATACTTGGTCAGGGAAGCTGCATCATGAAGGTCATGCAAAGGCCTAAGAAGATCCCGAAGTACGACAATACCAGACAATGCCACAGTCATTCCTCCACCAGTTAAAGGATGGCGCATGTTGAAAGCATCACCCATGAGAAGTGCTCCAGGAGTCGGATGAGGATCAGCTGGCATACTTCTATTTGGCATGGTTCTAATATTACCTTTGTCAACAGCAGCTATGAAGGCATCATGAAGCACAGTTGGAACCTGAAACAGACACTCCATGATTAAACCAAGGTATTGTGTGCAGCAGGCAAGGCAAGTGACTGAGTGATGCTTGAATATGAACAAGGATGAAAGTTAAATTTTATTGTGCAGCTACAAAGAAACAGATTTTTTCATCATAAGTTGACAATCAACAATCATGCACCAACATTAACAGATACCTGTGGTGCCACCACGGTCTTCAAATAATTTGCCATTTCCCCATTAGCAATGGAAGGTACTTTCTGCCCTGGTACATCGACCAAGCAGCGAACCTCTGTGCTACTGATTGGATAAAACAAGATGGGTGAAGGATCTGCTAGGATAACATGCCCATGATTTGAAAATGCGAGTTTGCAATTCTCTAAGACCAAACCCACAAAACAAGAGGGCACATCCACCTGTTGAAAAATTAAAACGCTACATTTACTTTCCTGGAAGAACATCATAAGAAACAGAAGCACATGCAAAATTAAAGGATTGCATTTAGCACAAAAGATATGTGTTTGGTTGACCATTATTGTTTATACTGATTGTCAGATAAGAAGAGAGTATTAATATAACAATTATAAGATGGTAACTTCACCTTCGGGTTGCAAAGAGAGCGGCGTAGGTTTGAAAAGCAACCATCACATACAATAGTAAGAGGAGCATACGCTTTTAGTTCTTGACCATCCTTAGTTTTGTTTTGCACCCCTCTAATTGTCCCATTTTCTTCTAGCAGAGATGTTACTGTTCCTTGCTCTAGCCGTACACTGAAAATTGTTTGCAAGTGTGGAAGGAGATTAATTGTTTGCAAGTTTGTAACCATTTACCGAATATAAAATGAAAATTTGTGCATGAAAAATTGCAAAATTAACAATGCAGCAGGAAGTTTGTAACTAATAAGTATGCATCATGAATCCAGGAAGCAAAAAAGATTACTTGGGAAGAGTAGCAGCTTTTTCTCTCATCCTCTGGATAAAACGTCCGTTATGGAAGCTCCTTCCAGCAACATCTGCCTGAAATTTCTCCAAGGGATATGACAATCTAGTATTTCTCCCATCCTTGAAGAGAGCATACCCAAGCACTCGCTGGGCATCAATTTCCTCCACGCAATCTGTAATCAAAAGGGTTTAATTGCATTTTACAGGTAAAAAGATTCAGGAGATCAGATCCAACTCAAAACCAACTGGCTATTAATAACAACCAAAAGTTTGTTCACATTTTTAATAAGATGCACACTAATTTTCGTGCATACCCTGAAGGCCCAATTCAACTAATTTAAGGTATCCTCCTGGCTGCAGCAGTTCCCCAACAATTCTGTCTGGTTCTGTCAAGTCTCTTTCTATCACATGAACACGCCTTCCATCCTGAAAATAGAAATAATAACATTGTAGTTGAATTAACAGTAAATAACTCGGAAAGGATCATTGCAAACGAACACCAGTCTAAGCCCTTCTATGATTCTAATGCTTCAGAAATCAAGTAATCTGCAAACACGTCGAAAGCACAATGGCAATAAAGTTCAAGTCCGTATCTTGTACTTAACAAGATATCATTTTCATGGCAATTACGTAATCAACGTCAAACTCCAAACTGATTTGTTTAATTACGTCACAAATTAAAAAGAACACAGTAACTTATAGTAGTACATAAGAAAAATAATTAAAAGAAAACAGGAATTTACCTTGCCAAGAGCATGAGCAAGAGCAGCACCAGCAACACCGGCACCGACAATGATGATGTCATATTCGGAACCATTTTCCGGCGAGCATTCTCCTACGTCGGTGCTGTTAACAGCGTCTGTTTCGATCTTAAATTCCCTAGAACCTTTCTCGATTTTCTTCTTGCTATTGCTATTACGCCACAAAATGAAAAGAAAAACAAAGCCAAAAAGAGAAACCAAAGATGTGATCCCAACAATATAATTATCAAAAACCATCACCATTTTCTTTAAACGGTGAAACCGGAACTGGAATGAACTAGAAGAGAATAAAATCTTCTTGGTTTTTGCAAAAGCGGCAAATGATGGTAGTTTGGATGGGTCTTTTTAGCCTAGTTTTTGATGAAAAACTCTAATATGTGATGGATTTGAGAGATGATGTAGAAGATGTGGACCAGGACCAGAGCCTCTTTATATGGAAGGCTGATGGTTATTCAAGTTAAGCTAAGTAATGGCATTGAAGCAGACGAAATAAGGTTTAAAGAATAGGTCTCATTTTGAATCTTAAATTTTACAGTTTCTACTTCCTGTTCGTTAAACAGTTAAACCCGATCACTCTGTTCTTGTTTTTTCACGAAGACAAAAGTTGTGGTATTGATGTCAAGACTCAAAATTCAAGAATTATATATGAGAAAGAAAAGACAAGCTAAAAGCCGAAGAGCTAAGCTGGAGGACATGAAAAAGGTAGTCTGACTCAGGCAGGTTTGTTTGGTATGGCATCATGCTAGCTTCTATTGCTGGTTTTAGTTCTTGTATTTGTAATTACCTGAAATAGGAAATAAGATTAGACTACGTAATTTTATCTTATGGGAGGATGACCACGACTCGACCATGATTTTGGCTGTTAGCCTAAGAAGACATGGATGTCATTTGCCTTTTCTATTTTTTTTTTTCAATAAGTTGATTCTTTTTTTAGGTGAATTCTCTTCAATTCCATAAATTATACTTAGTTTAGGAACAATTTAATGAATTACATATACTAAAATTTAAATTTCAAATTTATTAAATAATAAAAAATTCAAATTTTATTTATAATTAATATATAGATATTGATGTAAATTTATTAGTTTTATCAACGAAAAAAATATTCAAAAAAATTTATGAAGATATTCAAAAAAAAAAAATTTCATAAAATTTTATACTTTTTAATTTTTGTTAATTTTTGCAGTGTCCATGAATGCCTTTTAGTTTAAAAAGTGGATTCATCATATTGTTGAATATTTTTTTTTTAAGTGATTGAATAAATCAATTATATTAAATTTAAAATAATATTTTAAACTAGTCGTAAGATGAAAATATATATGTTTGTTTAAACATTTCACACAGCCATAAAAAAATTTATAAACTTAATTAGTAGATGATGGATTAACAAAAAATTAAAAGACTTCAATTCGAAAGTCCTAACTCCTAACCATTTCCAAAAGATCCTTCGACAACGGTACATTTGAGGAATCTTAAAAAATAATATTTTACATCAAAACATAGGGAGAGATGGATTGGATTCAGGAACTAGGATCCACCTGCGTCAGTCGGAACCTGTTTTCGTTTTGGGTTGCCTAGAAGAAATTTAGAATGCAACATTTAGAGGAAATTGGCTAAAAATTAAATTCCTAAATCTCAGCCCAATAGGGTAAGATCCACTAATAACAGATAAAAATTAATGGACACAACCCAAATACCCAATCTAAATTGTCAAAACTTGATGACATGGTCCCAAACTTTTTGTTTGCCTTCATTGTATTTGTAACCTTCTCTATCGAGGTATTAATGGATTGGACCGGATTAATTTTTAATATTAATAATTTATATATTTGATCATGATTTGATTTAAAATTTTGAAATTTAAAATTTTTTAAAATTTGATTCAAATAAAAAAATAAATTTTAAATTCATTCATTAACTTATCTTATATAATAAAAAATTAAAAATATGATTAAATAAATTTAATAAAATTATATTCAATTCATATATAAATTAAAATTAAAATTATATAAAATTAAAATTAAAATTAATAAAATATATTTTTTTTTATTTTTAATTTTTATATTATATTTAAATTTAGATCAGATCAAATTTGATTCAATTTTAAATTTTTTTGTCTAAAACTTACTCAAATTTTAATAAATTTAAAAATTATGTTTAAATCCGTTTAATAAATTTTAATTTTTTATTTAAATTATCTCAAAACTTAAATAAATTTTTAAGTTTCAATGAATAGTTTGACCTTTAAACAAATTTGCTTCTCTCATTTACGAGGAAATTAAAAGATTTTGGCGTGGATCAATTTAAAAAAAGCATATAAAACTATTAAATGCGTGAATGGCATTTAAACCAAACCCCAAACCCCTGCGACTAAAAATCAAAATAAAGAAGCAATGGATCAGATCAGAATCAGGTGAATCATCAATCAGAAACAATTTCAACCTTTTTTATTTTTCTCTTTTCAACCAACAACATAAACAAAAAAAAATATGGGGTCCAGCCCATGATGACATGCATGCCATTCCCGGAAGACCCGTTGATGGGAGGAATGAAAGCAAATTTGACCATCAACTGCTTTCGGTGTCACTTTGAAATTTATGCAATCACAGCCATCCATTCCTTTCAAAGCCCAAAAAAAAAAACAAGTTTAGAACTTGAAGACAATTTGTGGGCCTAATTGGCTTTATTGACTGAACCTTAAAAAGACAAAAAATTTTGATTATAGTCACTGTATATTTGTCTAATTCGATTTGGTTAAGAATGCTTTGTGAATGTTTTTTCCCTTATTTTTTGGAATACTAAATCATGCATAGCTTCAAATATTAAAAAAAATAAATAAATAATGAAAGTTTCAAGCAGTGACCGACTTGGTATAACAAACTTGTTTATTGCCAATAAAGAAAATAAAGTTAACTTTGAGAACTTAAACAAATACTAGAAGGCTAGAACTCTATACTGTCAACCCAAAAATGAAAAAGAAATGAATAAAGGAAGTTGGAATGGAAATCCAAGTGCCTTGAACTCATAAAACCAAGCAAAAACCCACATACTATAATAATGCAAGCCACCTCATTAAAGTCAAGTCATTCTTTTTACTCATATCAAAGGAGACTTGAACCATAAGCAAAAATTAAGTAGAAACAAGATGGGAACCGTCCGGAATGTTGGCATGACCAAAGCCTAAAAGCCAAAGTACAGAGTTTATTAAAGCTTTTTTTTTTTTTTTTTAAGAAGAAGACAATATGCATAGGCATGTGAACAAGGGTGCTGGTCTCCCATGAGTTCACATTAGCGAAGCACAAGAAACCAAAGTAGGTGAAGCGCATTTTTAACAAATTCAACCAAGTTTCAAGTTTCAGGATTTTACAGAGACCCCAGTCCCCTGAGTCCCCACCACTATTTTCTTCATCCATATAATAAATATCCATTGCCACCAGCAGACAAAATTCCACTGCGCAGTTCTTTCATTCATCCCCCTAGACTCCGCACTCTATGCCATAGAAGATCGAATAATAATAACAGCAAATCATTCATTTACATTCATGAATGAAAAGATAACGATTAAAAAAGAAAGAAAGAGAAGATTATTAGTAAGAAGCTGCACTATTTCACTGAAAAGGCTCATGTTTGAATTGCTTTATACATTGTTGATGATTGTTGAACATAAATATGATAGAGAATCCCAACCCCAAAAAAGTTGAGCAAAAAAAAAACCCAGAAAAACTCTATCCAAAAAATCAGTAAAAGACAACTTCTCTAAATACGATTAGCCCAAACCTCACTAAAATTTAGAAAGAAAAAAATTTGAAACATACCTGGAATTTTCAATCTTTCCAATTTAGCTCAGTAATCCTCGATAACATGTTAAATCAAGATTCAAGCTTTTAATAATCAGGCATAAGCTGACTTATCTTCCCTTCTTCAGCAGCCATCTTTTGCTCTGTAATCTTCAACCAAATACAAACTCCAGTAAAACTAAGCACTAAACTAGCAAGTCCACTTCCCAATCCGATCCCAACAATGGCCAAAACTGACAACCCTTTGCTTTTCATAGGTGGTAGAGGGTATCCATAAAGATCCTCATTTCCTTCAAAAGAAGTAGCATTGAACTTTGGCAAATTCCCACTTCTGTTCCCTAAAGAGGCTGGTATTGGCCCTGAAAGCTTGTTGTATGAAACATCAAAAGCTGACAACCTTGCTAGAAGGCCTAATTCTGGAGGAATCTGACCCGTAAATAAATTGTCATGAAGATCAATGACGTTTAAATAAGCACATAACGTAAGCTGTGGAGGGATCTCTCCTTCAAGACGATTTGATGAAAGATTCAACACTGCCAGGTTGACTAAATATTGTAAATCTTGTGGGATTGGACCTGAGATGGAATTTGAAGATAAGTCAAGTGACTGAAGATTGGTACAGTTTGAGAGAAATGGTGAGATAGAGCCTTTGAGACTGAGATTTGTAAGGGAAAGTTTGTAGATTCGACCATTGTTACAAGTGGCACCAGGGAGATAAGAAGTGAAACCGCTACAAGGGTTTGCAAAGGTGGATTGGGTCCAGTTTTGCAGGTTCTTTAATGGGTCTTTCAAGGATTGGCTTAATTGAGTTAAACAAGCCTCGTCGTATGGATCTGATGAAGCCAATGGAAGTGCCGCGCACGTTAGCAGGAAGAGAATCAGCAGACCCATGAAGGCAAAAAAAGAGGTCTTTGGTGTAATGAAAAACTTGGCTCGAGCCTGAAGCTTTTTTTTCTTTGATCGTTGGACGTTTTGGTTATGTGGGAGAAAGAAGAAAAAAGGAGGTTTCTTTTTTGGCCTTCTCTTCTGTTTCACTTCTGTTTATGTAGATGAAAACGTAAGCAGATGGCAACGAAATGCAAAGACTAAAGGGTTAAAAGACAGGTCTTTCAAGGTTATCTTTTTTTTTTCTCCTTGTTTTTTCACTATTGTAACGGTACAAGATAGCAACAAACAAAACAACACGAGATGGGGAAAGAGAGAGAAGCTCTGTTGTATAGAATTCCTGATCTTCTGTTCTTTTATAGGCGCACGTTAGCGAGTGAGAGACAGAGAGAGGGCAATGGGTGGACTTGAAGAGGGGTATGGTGAAAGTGAAAGTGTTTGATAAAATTGAAGCCCAACTGAGAGATAGAGAGAGGGGATAGGGATGGGGCTGAGAGCTGCACAACGGAGGCCTAAGGATGGTGACAAGACGAATAGAGAGGGGAAGAGCTGAAGGGAATGGGGAGGGAAGGGTTGATTTGGTCATTTAACATTTGCGGGGAGAGAAAGAGATTAGAGCCAGAGGGGGCTTTGAGTTCTAGGGAACCAGCAGCAGGCAGTGGGCAATTGCTGTAGTGCTGTCGTTGTGGGATTGATTGATACGTTCAAGAAAACGGTGGGGAAGGAAAAGGAGAATGACTCATTCTGAATGAGGCCGCTTGCCAAAGATATCTCCAGCATTTCCGTGACTCATCAATGGTGCAAAATTTAGTGATTTACATTCCACCATTAATGCGTTGTCAGACACATGGCAAACTGCTACCAAATCTGCATATCTTTTAATCATTTTTCAGCTTAGTAATTATACGGAGAGAGTCGATTATTGATGAGATTAGTTTCAATAACATTAAAAATAATAATAATTATTATTATTATAATTAATAAAAAATTTATATTAAATAAATTTTATTAAAATTAATATTTAAATTCAACTAATAAAAACTAAAGTTTAATTATACCTCATTGAAAATACGGATGCATTGCTGAATTATCATCTATTAGAAATGAAAATATATATGCTTGCTTTGGCAATTTGAAGTTTGTTGACTCCTAAGTTTCTAGGTGTGATGTCGTTTATTAAATGGATGGGATCCTTTTGGTCAATTCTTGGCTCATCAGCACCAATTAATTTTATGGGTCGTTAATCTTTAACTTAGATGAGCTGATTTATTTAGTAGATATAAAATTTTAATTTTAATATTTATAATTTTTTTATTTTTAAATTATAATTTTTTAATAAATTATTATTTTTGTTGTTGAAATCAATCAAACTATTTACAATAACAAAAATTGTAAGTAAATTAATATGGTTGTTATATTTCAAAGTTTAAAGTATGTTAAATATTAATGTTTGTTGATTCGAGTGACAAAAAATTTAATTTTTTAAATAAAATTTTAATTTCGAATTTTATAGGATATGATCCGACTCGACTCTAATTTAATCAAGACCTAAAGTAACTATCGAACATAAAAAAATTTCAAACAAAAAAAATGCATTAAATCATTTAAACTCAAAAGAGTTTTTGTTCATATATTCGAATATTTGATTCAAAAGTTTATAGATGTGTTTTTACATTCTTTTAAAACATTTGAATTTTTTATTCAAATACAATAATATAATTTTAGTATTTTAGTCAATTTTACTTCAATTTATCACTTTTATAGAGGCTTTCAAAAAAAATTTTAAAAAAATAATCATATTGATATATTACATGTTAATTGCTCCTTTCGTTTCAAAATATTTATCATATATTAATTTTTATAAATTTAAAAAAAATTGATTTTAATATATTTAATATTAAATTTTAAATTTTTTTATAAAATTAATTTTTCATTATTTTTAATATCAAAAGTAAAAAAATCATAAAAATAATTTTAAAATATAAAACAATTATATATTTTGATATATCCAATATATATATAGGATAAGAGAATACTATATAATTAATTTTCAAAATAAACATTAAATAAAAATTTTTTAAAAATCATTTAATTCTCCTAGCTCCAAATTTGAAGTAAATCAATCTTCTTCGAAAAAAAAATTAGAATACGACATGAATTGACATCACCTAATTAGCTCGTGTGGTGACTAATGTGACACATTCTTTTCTTACTAAGCTTCCGAAAACCCTTAAACGTGGGCCCAAAAAATTTGTGCCCATGATTGATTCACTATTGAATCAGTGAGAAAACGGTGTACGGCTCTGTCAGTGCTCTGAAAACCCATTTGAGCTGTGACTCATTGTTCATTCTTTCTTCATCATTACACTTTTTTTTTTTCTCTACATTGATTGTCATTAAATTATTTATCATCGATCCTGCAACAAAAGAAAGCCAAGTTCCGTTGTCAAACCCCAAGCTTTTTTTGGCAAACACTCAAGCATTGCTTGGGCGTAATGCCTAATCGGTGATACCAAACCAAATCAACGCTTGCTTGAGAAGTGAAATCATAGCCTCAAAGTGCTTGATTTTTTGTTAATCAAAACACTAGTTTTCCCTGCTTCTCTTCTGTTTTTCGTCGCTTACCTCCTTCAATCTCTTTCACTTATTTATCATTAATCTCTTGTCTCTATCCATTTTTTTTTCACAAGTGAAATCTATTTTAGCATGAAAATTATGTATTGATATCTTTAGAAATGATTTTAATGTCTTATTATTGAGAATAATGACTCAAATTTTATAAAATATTTGTATAGAGATTTATTTAAAATAAAATTAACTAGATATTAATTGATGGATAATAAAATTTATAAGAGAAAGTTTTTAAGTGAAAAGTGATTTTTAATAAGTAAATTTGTATACTTATAAATAATATAAGTATTTATAAAATTAAGTATGAGAAAAAAATATACGAATTTTGTAATATTTTATTGAATAGACATCTTATTAAGACTAAAGAAGATTGAAAGAGTTTTTATAAGTATATATATTTGAATGGACTAGAAGAGATTAAGATAATTTTTATGAATGTATATATTTGAATGGACTAAAGAAAAATGAGAAGGTTTACATAGGTATAGGTGCATATGATTATGTGTTTATTTTGATTGAGAATAATTCATAAAATTATAAAAGAATAAAAGGATCCATGGGTATTGATTGTAAATGTTAATTGATATAATTGTATATTTATAATTCTTTATAATTAATAATTTTTTTTCATCCATAAAAGTAGGCTAATTAGGCCGAGTCATATCAAATTATTATCTCTTTCATATTTGATTTTATGATTTGATTATACTTTCGTTTACTTAGATGATTGAGGCTTTTGCTTAATAACTAAAATTAAAGGTATCGTAAACCTAACAATTGTTATTAGAGCGAAATTTCAAAACATAAGAAAAGACAAGCCCATAAGAGCTTCTAAACAATTGGTATTATAGTGAGACTTTGAGACATAAGAAAAGGCAAGCCAAGAAGAGTTTCAAGTTCGTGTATTGAAAGATTAATTTGTATTAAATGTAAAAACACAAAAGAAAAAGATTTAAATTTTTTCATTGCGAGTGGAGCTAAGCATATCTAGCATAAACACTGATGAATTAATGAAATTTAAGTCAAAATAGAGATTGTTGGGAATACTTACTCAGATTCATAAGAGATTAGGACAAAATTTTATTCAAGACGAGAATAGCTAAATATTGCTTAATAGAAAAGAAAACTTATAAATGGCTAAATATTATTTGATAGATAAGAAGACTTATAAGGAAAAAAATTTTAAGTGTAAAAGAATTCTTAATAGTAAGCTTGTATGTTTATAAATTATGAAAGTTTCTATAAGGTTAAGTATGAGAAAAAAATGTAAAAGAACTATAAAATTTTATTGGGTAAATACTTCTTATTATTGAAAAAGATTTAGAGAGTTCTTATGGGTGTGTATGTTTAAGTAGAATAGAGGTGAATGAAAAGGACCATATAGATATGAGTGTCCATATTTATGTATTTGTTTGTGTTAGAAATACTTTATAGGAGTAAAGGATAATGAAAGGATCTATGAATATTGATTAGAAGTATTGATTGATATTATTATAAGTTTGAATTATCTATAATTAATAGATATTTTTTCTTATTTGTGGATGTAAGACGATTTGATTAAAACACATTAAATTAATATTCCTATGTGGTTGATTTTATGATTTAATTATATCTACACTTGTTTGGATAATTGAAGTTTTTGTCTTATAACTAAAATAGCTGTCATGATAACATCTATTTATAATAATTATTTTATTTTTTAAATGAATTCTCACCACTGACAAATTTATTTATATTAAAATTAACGTGTATCTAATTTCATAATATAATACAAAATTTTAAAATAAATATAAAATTTTTTATAAATTTCAATTTTGAAAAATAGATTCGCAACATAGGGCAAGTTCACTTCTAGTTTTGAGTTAGAAGGAATGCATGTTTCATGGATTTAAGGCCTACATTATAGTTGGGTCTAATTTCCCCAACAGATATGGTCCTCTAACCAAGACTTGAACCGGGGGGTTTGTTTGGCAGCCATGGTTCAAGCCGCAAGGGACCCAAGTGACTACCTACAAACCAACACAGGGTTGGGGGTTGTATTTGTGCATTCTTTTGAAAAGGGGTTTTTCCTAAACAAGTGAAAATGAAAGATCCCCAATGGCCAATTAATTTTTCTTTTGTGTGGTGTAAATGGGGACCTCAAAGCCTTAATTCTGAGGCCCTCTCTTCTCATGGCTTCCTCACCTCAACTCTTTTTAACTACAGCCCAACAAGAAAAAATCTTCTCCCTTCAAGTTCAAGGCAAAACAGACTCTTGTCACCTTCAATCCAAGCTTTGTGGGTATTTACAAGGACAAATAAACATATTTGAGACAGAAATAAAGAGGAAGAGCCGCACACTTGGATGTGACATAACATTTTCATTGATCTTCATCAGCAGAAAAATGGGCACATAGTTTTAAAATATGATATATGGACATTATCTTTTTTGTGCCTAGGACAATGCATTAGTTGGTAGATAAGCACAATGGGTTAAAAAAAAATGGTGTGAGCAGATTCCAGCCAGGTATGGATATCCTACTGTAACATTTGCATTTCCGCCATTGTAAGTTGTTTGTTCCAAAGAGTTTATACATATAATGTTCTTTTCAGCTAAATAACTATTAGAATAAATAATTCATAGATAAATTAAGAATTTAAAAAATAACTAAATAAATCGTGAAAGCTACTGAAGAAAGGGTTATAGTTGGGATAAGCGAGGAAGCGTCGCGGAAAAATAAAACAAGATATATGAGAGATGGTGTGAGAGAAGCACTGACTTAAAAGTAAGTGACGTGGTGGATGGTGGTGGAGAAAGGTGGAAGAGCCGGTGGAGGAAATGAATCAACAAAAAAGTGTAGAGAAAGTTCCAAAAGAGTTTAGAGAGCTGTAAGTTTATCAGTTTTCTAGAAAAAAATCCCAAATGAATTGTCAATGCCTATAATCCTCTATTTATAGCAGTTGCCAAAGAAACAATAGTATGAAAAATGGCGTATAATACGTACAGTGGGAAAGGGATGTTATAATGATTTAAAATTGTCTTTTTTTTTCTTTGATACAAAAATTTCAAAAAAAAATTTATTCAGTTATTCAAATTAAAATAAATTATATTATATATATATATATATGACAGTTTAAGATAAATAATTATAAATTATATATTCAAAATAATCTTAATAAATAATTATCAATAACATTCAAATTAAAATTTTTTTTTATAAAAAAAAAATAAATCTTAAACAACTGACAACAAGTTATTGGTATGATTTAAAATCTTTCTTGAGAATGTTCGAGGTCACAAACAATGATAGTTGGTCATATGACAGCACACTTAAAATGTGCCATCTTTTGGAGTGCAAAGCTATCCAAAACGTCCCAATTGTGGAATAAATTTCTGTTCATGCAGTTACACCTCTTAAGGCATCGCATTCAAGCGTCTTGAGTCAACGGTTTATGCATGTTTTCTTTTATTAAAAAATTGGAGTTCAAATTCTCAAAATATATTAAATAAAAATGTTAAATATTTCAAACTAATGTAAAAAAAATTTTTTTTTTTCCTTAAAATCATTTGAAAAAAAAAAAACTAAATTTCGTCGAAACCTTAGCATACCCTATGATGTCATAAAAAAAAATCTTCACCCCATAATGGTTTGTGCTGTTGGTGTCAACTTCATTCATCCCCTCGGAAAGCCCAACCGTGTGATACAATGGGCCCCTCGACAACAGGATCCCAACTTTTTAACATAGCATTGGTGGGACAACTCATGTTCAGGTTGATTGCAAGCTTTCAAAATCAACACCCTCTTTGAGTTGGACTTTGGTGGGATTATTGTGGACAAAACATTTCTTTTGGTTTGTTTTAGATAGTGATTTGCTAACCAATTTGAGACACAAAAACCAAAAGCCCTTTTTTCTCTCAATAGAGATGAAAGAATAAATGTGCAAAAAGGCCTAACACCAACAGTAGTTCCATTTAAGACTTCAATTTATGCCACCTTGAAAGCTTTAAAATACAAAAAACAATGGGTGTTGCAATGTGGAGTGTAAAAGAAAGTTTGCTCGATTCTTATAATTGGAGAAGTTAGATGTATCCGAACAGCCATATAAAAGGGTTGGTATTTTGTTTGTGGACCTTAAAAACGAAAGAAAAAAAAATATCAAATAAACTTGATAATTTCAAACACAATACAATACAAGTTTTAACAAAAATCTTAAATAAATTTAACAAAATAAAAATATATATTTTATGTTTTTGTATTGACATAAATTATAACATATAATTTTTATATAAAATATGATATAAATATATAAATTATTAATATTTTATGTAATATAAATATATAAATTACTAATGATAACCCTAGGCAAAAAAAAGTTTGGTTTGAGTGAAATAACTTACCTAATTGTAGGGACCCTGGTGGGTCCAAATGCTTGGGAATCATTTAGTACAATCAAATAAGAGGGGGGTTGGGTGTGATAAGCCTGGCCCATTCCAAATTATTTTCTATTTTTTAATTACATGGTCTTGGTTTCTTCGACAAGAAGAGACTTTGTTATAAAGATCTCCTTTGGGCACGAATGAAAATTTTGCCTTACGTATTCAAGCATATGTTAAGAATTTGTGCTTTTTAATTTGAGATTGTTGGACTTAGTCCAACTTTATATCAATTTTATTAAGCATTTCAATTTGTCAATTAGTTTTTACAATAAATGTAAACATTTAATTGTTAATTTGTTATATTATATATGTATATCATCTTTTTTCTATCTATTTATATATAAAAGAATAAAATGCATAAGTATTAAAAAAAATTAAATTAAATATCTCTATAAAATTTTTAAATTAATAAATTTTTCCTTAAATACATATAGATGATATATGTAATTTTTTAAATAATTATAATAATCATTTGTAGGTAAAAATAATTTCTCAAGAGCATTTATAATTTGAGAAATTATCAAATATATTGGTAGTATAAATTTTTAATTTTACAAATCGGGTTTAGAAGGTTATATATATTCTTAGTGCATATTTAAATAAATAAAAAATTAATTTAAAAAAATGAGACATATGTCATTTTATTAATTTGAAATTAAAAATTTTGCTGACAATATATTAAATAATTTTTTATATAATTTATTATAAGATCCTATCCCTAAAGATTAAAAAGTAACAATTTTTAAAAATTTGAAAATCACAATATTATTCGAGGCAGCCAAACAGAGTGTTAGGCGGCATCGATCAGGACTATGTTTCATATTGAAATTCAAGCTAAAAAAACCTAGTAAAGATTTAAAGGGTAAAATTCAAGAATTAAATTGGAATTTTTTGAGAGAGGGTTTCAGTCAGTACCATATATATGTTGGCCTGAATAAATTTCATGGTATAAAGTATACATTTTTGCATGCAAAATTTGCATGACTATAGCCAAATTCATTGGAGAGAATTTCTAGAGAACGATTTTGTTTGAAAAGAGAGTGGGGATTGGGGAAGAGTTTTTGAGTGGGAAAGATGTAACAGAAGAGCTTGAGGGGTACACTCCCTCCCATCTTTTTTTATTTTAGCAATGATGAGAAAATCCGCCCAAAAAAAAAGCACTGGAGACCAATAAGTTTTTCTAGAAATAGTGCATCGACTAACAAAGAAACTTCGCTGCTGCATAAGCCGATTTTGCTTTCCTTTTAAAGGAAACAAGTTACAGGTACTTCGCTAACAGTGACCCGACCTATTCTGGATTTTAAGTTTCAGTGATCGGGTTCAAATTCTGATAACTTCAACATGCAAAAAAGAAAGTTACAGGTACTTCTCTATTATTCAATAAATACCTGTTAACTCACGAACATATCAATTCCTTCTTGGTATGATCTGCTAATCAGCTCAGTAGTTGTTAACTTGAGTAGCTGATAATTCGACCATTTGTAATTCCTTAGACTCTCTTGTTTAGGTTGAAACGAGTACTGAAAAACAGATCTCTAACCCAAAGTGGAGAACATGAAAGTACAGCAAACAAACCAGTCATGTGACCAAATACTATCTGCTTTGGTGGTTTGGGACTCAAAACCTTCTTTACGACATGTCGTGCGAACGTCGTGGCATCTGTTGCCTTGGAACCTTGGGAAGCCCTGGCTCGCTCAGCAATGGCATCCTTGAATTCATTATAAAGTTTCCAATCATGATTTCCCAGCCTTTCGAGGTTAGAGCTTCCGAAATTTGATCTCACAGCACCAGGCACCACAAGCACCACATTGATGCCAAAGGGCCTTAATTCAACACGCAAAGCGTTGGTCATGGCATGGACAGCAGCCTTGCTAGAACAATATGACCCTGCCCATGGGGTTGGCACTCTTCCAACAACACTCCCTACATTGACTATAATTCCCTTGCGCCTTGAAGCCATGTGAGGCACAACTTGTTGCACCATTCTTAGCTGCCCCAATGTGTTGATTTCCCAAGCTTTCTTGATTGCATCCAGTGAAAGCTCAGCCAAAGGGCCGGTGCTTCCTATACCAGCATTATTTAGTACCACATCAATGTGACCATACTTGGATATAACAGTGTTCACAGCTGATGACACGCTCTCGTCTGATGAAACATCGAGCTCCATCGTTTCAATTTTATCGGAACCGAAATCTAGCATGTCATCCATGCGTTGAGGGATATCAGAAGCAACGACGCGGCAATTCTGCTTAGCAAATGCCCTGCAATATTCATATCCAATGCCACCTTTGGCACAACCGGTGACTAGAACAACCTTTGGCTCCTGCATCTTTTGTTTTCCTATTGTTGTTTGATAATACTAGGTTCTTTCATCTTATAAAAGATCGGTGAGGCAGAATATTAAATTCACCAAGGTTTTTTCTTGTTCATAGTTTAAATTTAGATGCAGAATATGCTTTAAGGATACGCTTCTTCAAAGAAAATTGGCCGGTAGAATTGGAGCTTGTTAGCTTATAGACATAGGCCATTTGTCTTTGTACTTATATATATGGCTCCATTCAGGTAAGGCCAGAGAAGCATTTCGGTTAACATTAATATCAAGTCAGTTATTAATTGAATAAAAAAAAGGCTGACATGATTTGATCTGATTGATCTAATTCGTTTGGAATCTGATATGAATTATTGTTCAATCCTATTTTATGATTTTATAAATGATTAATGGGTAATGAAATGCTTAAATAGTAATATTATGCATACATAGTTCAACTAATTCAATATCAATCTTGCAAAGAAGAGAAAAATAAGCAGAGCATTTGGCATGGCATTAAAGAACAAAAAAGGAAGCATAAAATTTATGAGGCGAAGGGATTAATTTGGTAATTCACGTGGGAGCCAGCAAATCCAAATGGTATTACAGAAAAATAGCTAGCTTGCAATGCAATGCAAGGTAAACAGATAAAGCACGTAATGGCTAGCAATAAATTTGAGAGTGACCATAGCTCATTATTTTGTGTTATACTTACTCCATGGGGCTAAAAGTATTGGGTTTGAAGTAACAAATACAATAATGTAGAATTAATAAATTGCAATAAAATTATAGTAATAAATAACAATTAATAATTCAAAACGTAAAAAAAATAAAGTATACTAAGATTTACCTAAAAAAATCCTCCAGTATAAAGAGAAAAACCCATGGACTACTAAAAAAATCTTCACTATCAAATAATGGATATATAAAATTCTCATCAGCTAATCAACAACTAGAAAAATAATTGAAAAAATCTCATCAAATAGGTGACTGAACATATACACTATGGATTTATTCTTGCAAAGTTTCAAACCATATATTCACCTTTGAGAATGTAAAACTCTGAATTATAAACTTGTTGATAAAATTTAAACGTAGTTGGATCACGTATTGACTTGTGTTCAACCAACTCTCTCTTTTTTTTCCTTTTTTTTTTTTTTTGCTTTTCTCCCCTTTTCAACTTGCGGCATACTTCTCTATTTTTTTTTCATGCCAAAACTAGCCCTCACATATTTTATTATGTAGGACTCCCTTAGAGTAGCCTAAAACACAAGGCTCATAACCTTTGAATAGTCAAATAATACATGGGGCTGAACCCCACTCTTTCTAACAATCTCCTCTTTCAGCCCTATTAGGAAAAGATTCATCACCACAGCAGTTTCATTTGGAACTTACCTTGGCCAATGAACCTATTTTGACCAAGTTATTGTAGAGCTCAAACTTTTATTTAGGAAGTGCCTTGTCAACATATCCACTGTACTCTCATTAGTATGGACTATCTTCAACAATATATGTTTTTCCTTAATCATCGAACATAGCTAGTGATATCTAACATCAATATGCTTCGTTTTAACAAGGTATACATGACATTCTTACTCAAATCTAAAGCACTCTGGCTATCACAAAATATCACATATTCTTTCTAATTTAACCCTAATTTAAGAAGAAAATATTTCATTAATAGCATTTCTTTACCTGCTTTATTTGTTGTAATGTATTTAGCCTTTATAGTTGATAAGGTAACAAACTTTTGTAAATTAGACTGCCAAGACACAACTCCTATTGCAAAAGTGAATAAATACCCTAAAATAGATTTTTTACCATTAAGATCATATGTCATATTAGCATTAGTAAATATTTTTAGAACTGATAGTGAAACTCTATAACTCAAGTACATTTTTGAGCTATTCTTTAAATATCTAAAAATTTATTTCACTACTTCTCAGTGAATCTTTTTCGAATTATAAAGAAATCTACTCACTACATCAACTGCATGAGTAATGTTAAATCGTGTGCAAAACATAAGATACATCAAAGAATCAACTATAGAAGAATAAGGAATATTAGACATAGTTAGTTGCTCTTCCTTAGTCATTGGATAAGATTTTTTATTCAGATGAAAATGGTTAGCAAATGGACTGTTAACTGATTTACTATGTTGTATGTTGAATCTACTAAGCATCCGTTTAACATTTTTTTTGGTGATAATCATAGTTTTTCAACTCTTTTATCCCAAATAATATACATACTAAGAATCTGCTTTACTGGATCTAAATCATTTATGTCAAAGGACTTAGATAATTATTCTTTCGACCTACGAACCATACTAGCATCTTGTCCAACAATCAATATTTCATCAATATATAATAAGAGAATAATGAAGTTACCATTAGAGAATTTTTTGACATACACATAAGAATCTGTTACTATTCTTTTATAATTGTGGCTTATTATAAAAAAATCAAATTTTTTATACCACTATCGCGGAGCTTGTTTCAAACCATACAAACTTTTTTTTAATTTGCAAACTAAGTGCTCTTTCCCTTTCACTTCGAAATCCTATCATATCAATGTCCTTCTACAAGTCACCATGTAAGAAAGCAATCTTGATGTTAAGTTGCTCAAACTCAAGATTAAAACAAGTTAGTACCACTCGAATAAAACTCATCTTCACAACTAGAGAAAAGATCTCATTAAAATCAATGCAAGTTTCTAAAAAAAAAAAAAACTTTTTACCATCAATCAAGCTTTGTACCTCATTAGTTTGTCCTCATCTTTTTTTAACTTGAGCACCCATTTATTCTTCAATAACTTCATCCCTTTTGAAAGTTTAACAAGATCATATGTATCATTTTTTTGTAATGACTCCATATATTCTTTCATTGCTTTTACCCAATGCTTTTTATCTGTAGTAGTCCGTATATTTTGAAAGCTCTCTGACTTTCTCTCACTGATAACTAAAATAAAATTTAAAGTTGGATACCTAGTAGATGATCTATGCTCTCTGATAGATCTCAAATGTTGAGACGTTACACTACCTGATTTTGAAAGTAACTCTTCCTATTTAACACTTTTTGGTGTAGAAGACTGTTCATCTTGCTCAACACTATCAGGTAAAGAGGATTGCCCCTCATGCACAAAACTAATTGCATTTGGCTTATAATTAACAGTGATAGGCTCATTTGTATTCTCAAGTTCTATCTTTTACTTATTTTTACCATCTGTGGCTTTTTTTTTGTGGAACCTATATCGGTGTGAAAATATCATACTTAACAGTAACCTATGTAGTCTTTTTATTTTTCTCAAAGTCTACCATTTTTTTCATGAAAAATCATATCTCAACTTTTTAATATTTTTTTTTACTAGATCCTATACCCTGTAACTAAATTCTTCATTATCATATCCTACAAATACACACTATGTAGCTTTACTGTTAAGCTTTGATCTCTACTCTTTTGGCATGTGCATAAATTCTTTACACTCGAAAACTTTCAAGTGAGAGTATGAAACATTTTTTCCTATCCACACTCTTTTTAAAATGTCAAAGCTTAAAAGAATAGATGGTGATCTGTTAAGCAAATAATAAGCTGCATTGACTGCTTCACCCTAGAATGACTTTGGTAATTTTGTTATCCTCAACATACATCTGACTTTTTATAAAATGGTGTAGTTCATCCTTTCAGCCACACCATTATGTTGCGATGTTTCAGGTTTTGTTATCTCATGTCTGATCCCAAGCTTTAAATAGTATTTTTTAAAATCTTTGGATGTGTATTCTTCATCATTTTCAGTTTGAATACATTTCAATGGTAGACAACCTTGTCATCCTTTTCACCATGGTATAAAATTTTTGAAAATACTACAATACTTGTTTTTTTTTCAACATATACATCGAAGTCTTACGTGAAGCATCATCAATAAAAGTAATAAAATACCTGCTACCACTCAATGATTCAACCTCAATGAGACCACATATGTCAGAATGAATCAATTCCAATTTATTTTCTTTTCTCTAAGAATTCTTACAAAAAAAAACTCTATGATACTTACCAAAAAAATAATGATCACATGAATCCAAAGACATCATTTTGGTCAAGGTAATGAGAGATCGCCTTGTCAAAACATGTGTGTACCAGGCTCTTGTGTCACGAGTTTGCTAAAACATCATCCTCAATGACATTTATCTGGTTGCCATTCAATTGCATCTATATCTTGTATATTGTGTAACATGATGACAATCACTATGTGTATGAATCAAAGTAACTGAATCACTATCTGAATTTACTATTATAATATTGGCATCATCTAAACTCTTACTTTTTCATCTTTTCACTCTTGTTTTAAAATTTTACAATATCGTTTTATATAACCTACTTTATTACAATGGAAGTATTTCACTTTATTTTTAGACTTGGATATATGTTTAGACTTACTATGACCTTTTGAGTTCTAACCTTTATCGATGTTTCTACTCTTATTCTCTATGACAAGAACTTGATTCTTAGGTTCTAAATCTTTTCACCTTCTTTCTTCATTAAGTATACTATCTTTACCATCACCAATATTACGTTGTAATCAGAAACTGAATTAAGAATAGTCACAACTACAGTATTCTAACTGTCTGGCAATGAACTTAAAATAAACAACGCCTTCATTTCATTATCCATATTAAGCTCCATAATAGTTATCCAATTAAATATATCATAAAAATCACTCAAATATTCTATAACCAATCGTCCATCTCTATATTATAGAGTTACAACCTTTTTAACAAGCTTAACTTTATTCATACATGTTTTCCTCTCATAAAATGCTATTAATTTTTTTAAAATAGTATGTGCATCTTTCTCCTGCGCTACATGATGAAACATGTTGATATCAACCCTTTTTCTGATTATAGCTAAATCTTTTTGCCTAATTTCTTCCAATTTTTATCTTTTGTATCTATTAGTTTAGCTGAATCACCAAATATCGGTTCATACAAATCTTTACAATATAAATGATCCTTCATCATAAGTTTATAAATTGAATAATTTGATGCTATCAATTTTATCATTGAACTTGTATACCCTTTATGATCTTAAACATAATTTATTTTTGTCTTGAGTTACTTCTGTGTCGATATTTGAAAATAACCATCATTCTGATATTACTTGTCAGGCCTAAAACAATAAACATAACAATATAGAAGCAATTTTTAATAATAAACATACAGTAATAGACAATAATTAATAATCTAAAACATAAAAAAATAAAGTATATTAAGATTTATGTGAAAAACTCTCCAGTGTGGAGGAAAAAAATTATGAACCACTAGAAAAATCTTCACTATCAAATAATAGATATACAAAGTTCTCATCTAGCTAAAATTAGAACTAATCAATAACTAGAGAGATAATTAGAGAAATGTCACCAAATAAATGACTTAACAAATATATCATGAATTTATTTTTAGAAAGCTTCAAACCCAATTTTCATCATGTAGAACTCTAAATTATATACTTGTTGATAAAATTTTAGCTCAATCGGATCATATATTGATTTTTATTCAACCAACTCTTTTTTTTTCTCTTTATTTTTTTAACTTCTTTTTTCCCCTTTTCAGCTTGCAATGCACTTTTTTATTTATTTTTCACTCCAAAACTAGCCATCATGTTTTAAATTATGTAGAACTTTTTTAGAGTAACCTAAAACACAAGGCCCATGGCTTTGAATAGTCAAATAACACATGGAGCTGGATCTCACGCTTTCTAACAAAAAGATCATTAATCCCTTTTCCTTTTTGAGGGAGTGACTGTGAAAGAGAGAGCATTTTTTTTCCTTGGTAGTTTCTTTCTATTAATCAATGCTAAATTTCTCTACAACATTCTAAACCTCACTACTCTTTTTTAACTTTGCTTTTATCTTCTTCTCTCTTTCTTTGAGTGACTTTTTACCAAATGAAAATGAAGTTAGTATTATATTATGGATATAAGATAGAAATAGATATAATTTTAAATTTTTATTAGGTATAAATATAAGGACAGGTAATATAATACTTATCTTATATTCGTATTTTACATATATATTTATATATAATTGGTAAATATATTTTTATTAAATAATACCAATTATATTTTTAAATTAATTATAATTAATATATATTTTATTAAAAAATATATATGAATATATATTTATAAAAAATTACCTAAATATATAAATAAAAAATAAAAAATTTAGAAATAAATTTTTATTTTTATTTTTTAAATTATAGGCATAAGAATTACTTATACTTATTAAATATTCAAAAAAATAAAAATAAAAATAAATTTAAAATATCCATTAAATATACTATATCCTAACTATTGACATTCCTTATATCATCTGCTAAGGAAAATTGATAATAAAGTCGCATTCAGACATTTGATTCTTTTCCTAGAGCTACTTTGCTTGGTGCAAGTCTGCAAACTGTAGTAGCATACATATTTTTCTTTTGGATTGGTAATTGCGTGCTATTTTGCAATTTTCCTTCTCATTTCAAATATATGAAAAGATTTTATGGTAATATATTGTTTATGATAATTAAGAGATGTAAAAAGGCTGGGACAGTGGGACTACCCTAAACTTTAGGGGTGGTGTAGCCCTGCCGAGAAGAGAAGACCCTACTAGATTTTCTATCACAAGCGGAGAAAGCCGTCTACATGTCCAAAGAAAGCAAAGCAGTAGCCAGACTGTATTCCCTAGTCAAGATCCATAAAGCACTGATCACCAAAATCCCCACATTCCTAGACCCCTCTATACAGCGCAATCAAAGAAAGTTTTTTGTTTAGAAATGAATTGAATAGATTTACAAATCACAAATGTCTAGCACGGGTTGTTGGTGGGTTCCTTTCATGCAAGAAAGCACACTCTTAACACTAAATCTGAATTTACAATATTTAAAATATATGATAGGATATTAAAAATAGATATAAAAATTATAAAATTTAAAATTTTAATAATAATTATATAAATTTAATAAAATTAAAGAATATATATTTTATATATTTTCTATTAATACAAATTATAATAAATAATTTTTATATAAAATACGATATAAATACATAAATTTTTATATTTTATATGACATAAATGCATTGAATTACCAGACTACTTAAGTGCAAGAAATGCTTCTCTAATACAAAGACTTACATGAAATTTTATTTGAGGAAGTTTCTTATCAGAAATTAAAATATTAAAATAAAAAAAATTAAAATTGATAAATTGAAATTTTGAAAAATTTTATCACAAAGATCAAGTATAGAAAGTTTGAAAATTTTTTAATAAATTTATTAAATAAATATTTTTAATAAATATATTGATAGAATTTTTTTTATTTAATACATATAGATTAAATTTAAATTATAAATAATATTTTTAATAAATTTTTTACATATTGTTGATCTTTACATTCAATTCTATAAAATAACCTTTACAAACTACATCTAAATAATTTCAAGTAAATTTTATCCACTTTTAAAAAAGAGGTGAGGACACATGACTTAGAAATTATAATGTATTGGAAAGGACAATTATCAAAAACACATTGTTTGCAGCTTACACATGTATGATTACTAGGGGTGTAATTGAGTCGAGTCGAGTCGATACAATGAGAAGTTCGAGCTCGACTCATAACTCGGGACTCGATACTCGGCTCGAATTCGATCGAATTTTATTTTTTAAGCTCGAACTCGATTCGTGATAGAATTCGAGCTACTCGAGCTCGCTCAATTAAGCTCGATTAATATGTAAAAATAAGTTTGATTCGTATACTCGATAAAAGTTTGATTATTTATGCTCGAACTCGAACTCGGATTCGAAATATTTTATTAATTAAAATAATAAAAATATATTTAAATATAAAAACTCGATTAGGCTCGCGAGCTACTCAAGCCAGATATAAGAATACTCGAATTCGGCTCGATCGATAAGTCGAGCTACTCGAATTCGACTCGATAATAATCAAACCAAATTTGAATTTTCTTCTAATCGAACTCGAATAGCTTACAAGTACTAATGTATCATTTACACCTCTAATGACTACATCACAATATAAAATAGAAGATAATTATTAAAGCATGCAGAGAAATTTAAAATTATCATAAAACAGCTTAAGAGTAAATAATCAAAGTCAAATGATTATTAAACTGTTTCAACGATCTTTGAAAAAAAACAAGTGTGCAACACTTTTTACACAGATTCGTGTCCTTATTTTGCCTTCCTCTCTTGTTCTGGTATTGTATAGTTCTCCTGTAACAATTAGAAACATATGAATACATATTATTCAATGAAAAAAGAAGAAAAAACAAAACAAAACAAAACAAAAGCCAAATGCTACAGATTATACAGATTACATAAATCAAGTTGACAGATTCATTGTTCCCAAAATAGCCATCTACATTTGTTATTCACATGTAATAATATGATTTTAATTGTTATTACGTGAGATAATGTAATCTCAATGCACAGGAACCTAATTTTATTGTAAAAATTTTCGGGATCAATGATTGTACCAATACTTTTTCTTGGACAACCGAGGCATCCATTTCAAATGGATATCTTATTTTTAGGCAACAGGGGTATGAAAATCCACGAGAAGCAACTGGACGTATTGTATGTGCCAATTGCATTTAGCTAATAAACATTGTTCCCAAAATAACCATCTACATTTGTTATTCACAATGGTCCAAACATAGAGATACCTAGACCTAGGACGGGCATCCGGAGAAAAAAACTGGCACAAACAGAGGGATGCCTACACTCTCTAGGCCTCTACTTTAAATGGGGATTTAAAGTATGGACTGAAACCCAAGGCTGTGCCACATGGCCAGCCTGATGAGAACCCACCTCAAACCATTCTCCATTCATGAGTGTTGTCATCCTACTCAATTAACAACTAGAAAACTAAACCATGATCAATATTTTTTGAAACAAAAGATATGATCAACTCAAAATAGAAAAATATTTTGCTAAAGAAAATTCTTTTTTGCCAGTTTATCCACTTACAGCTAGGAGCCCGGAGTCAGAGTTAGTGTGGCCATTTACTCAAATAGCTTCCAAAACTATGTTGGTATTCATCTGGGACCAAGACAAAAAAACAATAGTAGTAGTCGTGGTAATAGTTGTAGTAGTAGCAGCGGTGGCAGCGGCAGCTTCCACCATGAGGAATAAAACCAGGCTGAGCAGTAACATCATAAAGGCCACAAGGAACCGGAAGTGCAGCTGGAGTACCAACATCGTGATACTCAATGTTTTTTTTCGTCTTTTCTTTTGGTTCTGCTCTTTTCACTTCCACCATCTTATTATTCAGTTCGTGAAAGTTCTTCTGCAAAACCTTCTCCGCAGCTTCCTCTGAATCATAAGTGACAAACCCAAATCCTCTAAATTTATGACTTCCTTTGTCATATATTATAGCTGCATCAGTGATTGCACCATAACTCCCAAAATATTCTTTAAATTCTTCTAGTGTTATGGTAGAAGGCAAACCTCCCACAAAAATCTTCCTATTACTGATCTCTACTCTTGGTTTGGCTGGCTTTACATCAACCTGCAGATTAAGAAGAAAAATATATATTAGACTTGTAACCTTTTTTTAAGATAAAATCGTGAGACCAAGCAATGCGACTTTTCACAAGATCAAACTTCAAACCCCATATATTAACAAAGAAAAGAAAAATACAAAAAGTTCCATTCTAATACTTGCCTTTGTACCAAGAATAATGTGTTCTTCTTGGAGAGCGTTTTTGGCCATCAAAGGATCAGTAAAGGTCACAAACCCGATTCCTTTGCCATGAATAATAAAAGCATGTTCCACTTCACCATACTGGCTAAAGTGTTGTCTTAGTGTTGCTTCGTCAATTTCATTCGAAACCCCTCCTACAAACAATTTTGGGTTCTGAAACTCCATGGAAGAAAAAAGTAGAGAAAATTAAGAGACCCTGAAAACTTGAGAGAAAAAAAAGGGAATAGAAAGAGGATAGAATTGAAAACAAATAGCAGGTCTTTCTTACTATATGTATGTAACTAAGAAAGAGATTAACTAGAATTATACTTCCTTTGCATGGTTTATGTATTTATATCAATGGCTATTGGCATTTTTTTTGTTATTATATTTAAAAAATAAATATTTTTATTAGCCAAGAAAAAGTAGGACTTGGATTACTTTGAGCCAGCTGGTTATTTCTTCTAAACGGCAATACTTTTTATCTTTATTAGAATTTAGCCTTCACTGACATAGTTATTAGAATCAAATCGAATATTAAATGGTTCAAACTTTCGGATCATCGAATTAATGGTTCAATTACTATATTAATCGGGTCAATTGTCAATTTAATAAAAAATATTTTAAAAAATTTAAATATTTTAAAAAATCAAAATTTAAACTTTTAACTCATGTTATAGTTTAATAATTTAACCATAAAACTATAAAATTTAAAGTATATCATAAATTACAAAGTTTAAAATATAAAGTTCATACAACAATTAATTAGACGTTAGAAATGAAATTACTTAACATTTTATTAAAATCATATTTTATATTTTAATAGTTGGAAATAATATTTATATTTTAATAAATATAATAAATAGTAACTAATAAATAATTATAAATAATTATTATAATTATTATTTATTAAAATATAATTATTAATCTTTATGTAATAAAGAAGAAATATCAATGTATAAAATTAATAAAAAGGAAATATTTATATTTATATGAAAATTTGTTAAAAGGAAATTAAAAGAATTTTTATATTTTTTATATGAATGTAGATTTTTTTATTACTTTTATATATATACATATTCTTTTATTAATTATTTTTTATCATGATCAAATAATTAATAATTTTTATTAACATTTCATTTTTATTAATTTTATATATTATTAACTTTATAATTATTTTTAATTACGATATCAATTAATAAAACTTTTTGTTAGATCATTTTTTTTTTAAATTGCTTATTTTTACACATGTGTTGGTTTTTTTGTAATATTATTATTCACATATCTCAAAATAAATCAACATATCATTAATTTAAGGATAAATGGGTTTTGATAGTAAAAAATAAGAGTTGAGAAGCTTATCTAGATAAAATAGTAGTATAAGGGCTTAATTAAATTATTTTGAATACTTAAAGGTTTTTTTTTTATATTTTACCTAAATTTATTAGTTAGTATTGAATTAATTCGATTTAAAAAATCATTTGATTTACTTATTTATTATATAAATCATCATTTCATAATAATTTAAAGTGATTTAATTGTAAAATTGATCTAATTATAGAATCGAATCAATTTTAACATTGATTCATCTATTCAATCAATCGGACCGAGAGTTCGTTATAATTTTAATAACAATGTTCACCACTTATTTTTCATTAAAATTTTCATTATTTGTAATATATTTATAATTATTATTAACATACAAATAATAATAGAAATTTTAATCCCTATGTTGAAATTTATCATTATATCAAAATTAAATAATATTTAATATATTATGAGTACGTTTTCTTTTCTCCTCTTATCTTTTCATCAATTCTGGCTGCCAACAACCGATCTGGACCTAAAAACACCTTGATCCGGCTCAAAAAGCTGTTTAATCTTGCCAGAAGGTTATAACTAAGAATCTCCTATTTTCTCGTAAATTTATGCCTTTTCATTTAAATATTTTCCTGAAAACAAAATAAGTGTTAACTGTTATGACAACCTTAATTTTTTTTAACTAACAAAAAAAAAATCAACATTTTCTATTAACAAAAAAAGAAGGCATTAATAATCAAATTTAAAATAATTAGCCAAAATTCATACAAAAATCAATCTAATTCTCTTATTTGGCATATAGCTGCGGCAAATTATTTGGATTTCTTAGTTTTTCAAACGTTTCAAGCAACCTGAACTTGGCATCGATTCTGGACTTGGCTTGCACACAATTCTGAAAAAATAAATCAATACAAATACAGTTTTTCATGGTGTTGGAGCTTTGCAGCATGCGTCAAAGACATCATCCAAAAGGTGCATGATCACCAGTTCCTTCATCTTTTCGCGCATATAACAGTTGTTTACCTTTGAAGACAAACATCCCTCCCTCATAAAACCAACGAGAGAAATTGGTTCACTTTGAAACAACTTCAAATCAATTTAAGGACATGGTAATGTTAATGCACCATTTACAATTACTGGCTAAAACAAAATTAAGCAAACCTGTTGCAGGACACTACTTCTATCGTCAGGGATGGCCTCAATTGTGTAGTTTTTTACAGCTTTCTGCAACGCCTCAAACCTTGAAAACACCTTAATCTGCATAATTGCAATAAGTCGTCTTTTACTATCAGATAAAACAGAAATAAAAGTCTTGGAAAAAGCCAAAAAAAAAAAGAAAAAGAGAGAGAGAGAGTTACACTGGCTGTGTTCAGGAATGTACGGTCAAAACCATGATACAAGCCCAAAACATTAGATGCCTGAAGAGGAAAGTGTTTCAAGCTTCATGGTTAAAAACCATTAGTGGAAGAAATCTACAATCGGGGTCCATTGATCCTGGAATATTACCTTGTGGTCTGGATCAGCGTAAAGGCAGTCCATTGGAAATGGTAACTGAATCAATGTCAGTGAACCAACTTAGAATGATTAGCAAGGGCCCATGGGAATAATCAACAAAAATATATAAACAAAATTCTAGAGATCATGCCAAATTACGAATCATGATGGGTAGCAACGCTACTTCCAAATGCTTCAGTCACAATAGAATTGCGGCAGCTCATTTCTCTTCTCTTCAACTCTAAACTCTAGCTTCCTTTATATCGGTTCTTTATTTCATTAATCTAATGAAGTGAACTGAGGCCTTTGGATGAGGCAAGGGAAACAAACAATATACTCAAAGTAATGGGATCTCCAACTCCAACTTTGACATTCCACATATTTTGGTCTCAACATAGCCATTAAACAATGTAGAGACTCCTATCTAGTTTGCCCAATATTATTAGTTTTGACTCAAATATGTCATATCTTCTGATACACAAATTTGCCTCAAAAGTACAGGTTTAAGTCTGTAGGTATATGACCTAAGGAATCCTCACAATATCCCAACCTGATATCTAGGTGTTAAAAAAAATCAAGATTTTGATTTTTCGTTAAAACAAGAATTTGTTGCCAGAAAAACATAAAGGAATGTAAAAAGAAAGTACCCGTTCAGCCAGCATACATGCCTTGTTAGGAGTACGAACACCAATTGCAATTAGTTTTACTCCAACTGAGTCAAATCTTGCTTTTGATTCTTTCAACTCTAAAGCACGTTCCCAGCTTACAAGAAGAGGAAAAAAAAAGCAAGTAATAATAGATCATAATAGATTTCCACACAAAAAAAAAATTTCCACAAGCTGGTGGGTGCACAAGTGTTTAACAACAAGGGCATCCAAAATGGAGTAGAAGTGCAAAAACAGCAATTCCCTGAAGAAAAATGAAATTGATAGGCCAGGATTTGAACAAGTTTAGCAATGGCAACCATTTTAAATGCTTGTAAATTTGTAATATTTTACTTGGTTTTGGTCCCAAAGGTCTTTGAAATAGACAGGCTGCCCAGCAGCTGCGAAACTGTGAAAATGCTAACATCACCGAGGATGTCACCCATGTCTGCGCTGAATTGAGAGGCAGAGGCTCTTCCCACAAGCTGAGAGCTACCATTGCTGCTAGTGCAAAGCTTGGTTGGTTTTATTTTTATAGGAGAAAAAATTGAAAATTTTAATGAAGAAATTTGAGAAGGAAATATAAGAGAATCCAACGAAAAAAAGCATAGAAGTCGCACTGATTGCAGGTTTTGTGAAGGTGACGTGGCCATTCCTCTTTCTGTCCGTCTTTCAAGCACAATAGCGGCCGGAGATTTGCCGAGAAAAATAGCTGATTGTCACTATTTCTTTTTACTCCATTTATTATTTTGCACTACTAAAACATATTCCGTGCCAGGAGGAGTTTCTGGTTGTTGGTTCGGTAGTTGAAAAACGACCACATTTTCACAAGGTGGGCTTTGAATTGTTGTTTGATCATCAGCCTGCATTTGGGAGGGCTGGCCCAACTAGATTATTCCTTTTGTGTGGGCTTTGTATTGTTGATGGGCCTATTTTTAGAGCGAATAATCTAAAACATGATCCCAATAAAAGATGAAAAAATAATACGATTTAAAATTAAAAAAATTTATAAATAAATTTAATAAAATCAAAAAAATAAAATTTATATTTTCATGTGAATACGAATTATGATACATAATTTTTATATAAAAAATAATACGAATATATAAGTTATTAATAATTTATATTATACAAATTATCAAATTTACCTATTTTAAAGCTAGTTCAGCTTCCACCTCTTTTCCTCAAATATTTCTTCTTCTTTTTTTTTTTTGGATAAATAACATCTCTTCTTTTCATCTTGATCTTCTTGTTATAAGAACCTATAGATAAGTTTCCAAATGTAGTAGGTTTTATCCATCTTTATTTTTACTTGTTTTTTCACAAAATAAAAGGAATTATCATAATATTCATTCCATCTTTATAATGCCCTTTTGCTATTAAAAAAAAAAATTTTCAAACAATAAATTTAGATTAAAATCTATTTAAACTAAAAATTCAAAAATTCATACAATGTAAGATAACTAGTTATGTTATAGTTAGACAAAATTAAAATGTATTAACAGTCGTGTATAATTTAAAATTTTAATTTAAATCATTAATTTTTAATTTTTAAAAATATAAAAAATAAATAAACTAAAAAGGTAAATATATACCAAAAAATGCCATGATTAAAAACTTTAAAGGTAACCCTCATTTCCAAACATTGGCAGGTTCAAATTTAAATCCATTATTATCATCCAGCTGAACTACCTAAAAAGGACAAGAGATGTAGAATTCTTGCCTTTGTTTGATAATCAAGCCTGAAGATTATTGTTATGTTACGAAAAGCAATGGTGATGGTTTGACCCTGTCAAATAGGCATAATAAGTAAAAGGACCTGGGTCCTCTAATGCAGCCCCATAATCAAAACCTTTTCTACACTGGAAAAGATTGTACGAATGAGTTATGGCATATTAATATTTTTTTATTTAAATCATATTTATTTAATTATCCCGCATAATTTTTTTATAATAATATAATTTAAATAGAAGTGATAATAGGGAGATGAATTATTTTATAGAATCCTTTCTCTGATAAACATACCTATCCATCCTTCATGTCCACCCATTCATCTCCGTTGCTCTCCGTCTTTATCGAACTTTTGCCCTTCCATTCCTATGTCCATTTCTGACTTTTTATGTTTCTTTTTTTCTTTTTTTTGGGTCATTGCTCCCTAACTCACAAACAACCAATGCTTAAGCACTAAAAGAAAAAAAGAAATTAAAAAATTTCAACAAAATCATAGGCCTTTCACGAGAAACTCGTTTCGATTTCATTTAATTCTGGGTCACGTGATGCCTTTATGATGAACTTTATATGATATATATACATCAAATTATTACCTTCATGAAATATAATTTTCATTGCTTTGATTCCTTCTTTTTTGTCGTTCTTTCATATTAATTTTAGAAAAAAAAATGAAATTTTCATCTAAAAATTTTAAATGTGAAAATTTATTTTTCTTATATATATACATATATATATATCCTTTACACAAATATTCAAACACACCATAAATATTTAATTTATTTTAATTCGAAAAATTTCACAATTTTATTTAATATACTTATACTATGAATGAAGAGTTGAACCAACCATTAGTCCTTGCAAAAGAGATTTATATGAAGGGGGATCATGTGAATTCCATTCTCAATTTAAAAGCAACATTATACGCTTATAAGCAACAAGTTATCAAATTTGGAGCCCAAGAAGATTTTTTAGGTAATATTTAATTTTTGTGGGAAATATTTTATAAAATTTTTTTGATTACATACAATTAATATGAAAAAAATATTTTTAAATCATTTGAGAAAGAGAATTAAGTTCCCATGAAATCTAAAATCACTCTTGACCATGTTACTAAAAATACTATCTAACATGTTAATGGTCAGACAAGATTTCAATTTGAGAATTTTATATTCAAATAAAAAAATGAAAAAGATTGAATTTTTTATTATATAACTTAAAATCATACATATAAGAAAGATTTATTTGAAATTAAAATTGAAATTATCTGTCAATGTCACTTACCAATAATTGTTTATATGAATTGAATTTTAATTGTTAAAATTATATTTTATTAATAGATTATATAATTGTTGATATTTCAATTTATTTATTAAAAAAATTCTGACCTTATTATGAAAAAAAAAAATGCCCACATGTAGTCGAAATCAAATAATAATTTTTTTTTTTGTAAAGATAAACATACAAACTTATTCCAAGAAATGGATGATAAACAAACTTGTACAAATAAAAAAGAACCATAATAGAAACTTAACTTTACCTTTGGCAAGTTCATGAGGGTTTGAACTAATCTTTTTAAGAGTGTTAGGAAAGTTTTTTGATACATTTTTTTTAAATTCGATAATTTAAAATATAATACAATAATACATATGAATATGATAAAAATAAAAAATATGAAAATAACATAATTTAAAATTTTAATAAAAATTATATATATGTTTAATAAAATAAAAAATATATTTCATATTTTTATTTTAACTTAAGTTATAATATATTATTTTTATATAAAATATGATATAAATATATAAATTTTAATATTTTATATAAGAGAGACCAATTAATTTGCAAACTCCTTGGCTGATACTGGGTGTTTATAGAAACTCTGACTTTGTAATGTGATTATAGCTTGTTATTTATTTCTCAATAAAATTATTTTTTAATTAAAAAAAAATCTGTTCCGGTTCTTCATGTCAGCTGGACCACAATTTGTTGTTGAAGTTTCGATTATAGTGATTGATATTAGTTAAAAAGAATAAAGTTCTGTTCCTTTAAAAAGCTATACTTGAAAGTACGGTGGAATGAATAGTAAGCAGGTCAAGTTGGGAAGTGAAAATTTATTTTATTTGATAATAATATTAAAGTAACAACGAAGTGTACGTTTCTGAAAATACCAGTATATTTTGCATGCTCACCACTTTTTTTTTTTTTTTTTTTTGCAATTAGAAACTTTTTTTTCAAAAAAAAAAAAAAAACAGCTAGAGAAATTCAATTGCATTTGAAACTTGATTGTCCACTTCAATCTCAGATCTCTGATATTCTATTATGGGCAAATGATAGGTACAATATATATTATATTGATACAATAAAATATGTCTTTTAAAAAAATTTAAAATTAAATAGAATTATAACATCTTTGATCATAATAAAACAATTAAAATTTTAAAATAAAAGACAAAAAATCAATGAAACTGAAAAACAAAACCAAAAAAAAAAAAAGAAATAAAGAAAGTGGGGTAAAAGTAATTAGACAATAGCAAATCAGTTTAGAAAAAAAACAAGTAGTAATATTATATTAATTTTTTACTTAATATTTTCTAAAATATATCATCCTTATTAATATTGTTGATAAGACACCATTTCATACCCAGAAAAATCTTTATAAAGTTGGGACATGCAAGAACCAAAGAACAATCTCAAAAGTTATCCTATTAAGTTTAGGTAGGAAGTAGTAAAGTTTATGGGGCTTGAGGCTTGAAAATGCAAATCCATTTCATCGAAGAGATTTGGGGTTAAGGAAGAAGGGAAAATAATTAGATTTAATAATTTAATATATGATATAGTAATATAATATAATAATAAAATTTTAAATTTTAATAAACATTATATTTAAATTTAATAAAATAAAAATATATATTTTATATTTTTATGTAGATGTAATTTATAATACATTATTTTTATATAAAATATAATATAAATATATAAATTAATGATACTTTTAAAATACACAAATTGACATGTGTAGGAGGGTAAGGAGGAAAGGGCATCTTCGGGATGGGGTTACGTGGCAAGTACCTCTTTGTTCATGCAACCACACGCCACTGGACTCTGGTAAACCCCAGATTTTAAATCAAAGGGACACCTGCCCTTCCACTAAAGGACAAGATACCTATTAAAAGAAAAGTCCCCCAAAGAAATTATATAACAAGCAAATATAATAGAATTCGAATTTTTTAAAGTAAAATTTTAATTTTAAATTTTATAAATAAAATTTAATTTTTTAAATAGAATTCCATTCAATTTGATTTTTGATTAATCAAGATTTAAAATAATTATTGAATATCAAAAAAATTTTAAATAAAAAAATGTATAATCTTGAACTGACATTAATGCCCTTTTACAACCCATTTCAAAAGTCGCAACTTCCAACCCAACCCGTTCCTGCCATCCAACTAAAATTTAAGTCCATTTAAAAAGATGTTTGAAACTTTCAATTCGACTAACATATTAATTCTTTTAAGTACTAAACAAAATTCTCTTTCTGTTATAAAAAAGGAAAAGTACTCAAACAAAACCATGGTTGTCTTTTTTGCTATAATTTCCATTAAAAAATTAAAGCATCAATAAATTCCTAGATAAATCATTTAGTATATAATTGACAATAATTAAAATAATAAAACATATTGAATTTTATAATTATATTTAACCTTCATAGCTAATGTTTTTGTTTAATTATATATCGGTTAAGAGAATTAAATTTTTAGATTTAGAGAAAATTAAAATATTTAAAGGTAAATCATGAAAAAAAAATATAAGTAATAAAAATAATATAATGATTAAGAAATTAGATAAAAAATAATTATTGATAAAATTGAATAGCACAAAAAATTTAAATTACAATTTAAGTTAATTATTTTATTTAATTTTTCATACAATCGAATCTAAAATATCTTATATAAAATTTAATGTGTTGTTGTTGTTGTTGAATTTAAATAAAATTTTATAATTTTATTGCATTTAAGTAAGTCTTTAATATTTAATTTATATTTAAATAAAATTTTAATTTTTAATTAGTATCCAGTTAAATCTTTAATTTTTTTATTTATATTTTAATAAGTTGTTAACATAAATTATTTTTATTGAAATAAGAGTTTATTCGTATAAAAGTTAAAGTATAAAAATTTATTTGGATATAATAAAGATACAAAAATTTATTTTAAGAAATAGAATAGTTTAAGAAATATTTTAGTATTTTATGCTTGAAGAATCCTAATATTAGTATTTTTTTTTTTTTGGGCTAATTTAGCATACACATGAATATAAATAAATTTAAAAGGAAAGAAGAGAAAATATAGAATATCTTGCCATTTACAATAAAGGGTAATAATATATATTTTTTTGGTTTGAAGGGTAAAATCTTAATATAAATAAAGAGAAAGGGAGAAATTTGGTTTGAAATTAAATTTTTAATATTTTTTTAAAACGTTTTTAATCATTAAATCAAAAGCTTAGGGACAAAAAAGATAATAATATTAAAACATGTAATCATGTCTCGAAAGAAATATATTTTGATTAATACTTTTTATTTCAAAGTTTGGATAGATGAGATTAATATGATTTAATAGTGAACATACACTAAATTACGTTTAGATTTCATTACTTTGTCATTGAGAAATGATTTTTTTTATAAAAAAATTACTGTTTGAAATAAAAAAAATATTAATGTTAGAATTTAAATTTTATTAAATATCGTCTTTTAAAATAAATACATAAATCAATTAATAAATTTCTTAAAATTTGATAAGCAACACAAAGTAAATTAGCTGGTCATTTTACCTCCATTTTTGTCATCCTAGTAAGAATCAACATCAGAAGATCCAAAAAAAAAAAACAATAATAATAAATAAATAGAAAAATCTAAAGTATCCTCCCCCTAGAACAAGGAGAATTTTACTAGAAAAAAACATAGATAAATATGTGCTAACATGTCTGGGATTTGGAGAGTGTTTGATGCTTGGTACAGTAGCCTCCCTCTCAGTTTCAACTCTTTCTCTCTTTCTCTCTCCGATTATTTCTTGTTTTTCCGTCACAAAGATGACTAAAAATCAGCTCTGAACAATGAAACATAACCCACACGCATACATAAAAAACATCCTTTAAGATGCGCCTCTCTTTCTCTTTCTTCAAACACTTGCTATTCAAAGCTTCAACTTTGAACTCTTCATTGTCATCAACTCATGCTTTTTAGAGGCAGTTTGGATTGGTTTTGTCTCCAATATGAATTTTGAGGTACTGGGTTTGGAGGGTATTGTGGGCCCTAATAATGGAGCTCTATCTCAAACTCAACCTCCTTCAACTCCTCTCCTCTCAGCTGAGACCAAGCCTAAGCTTGTTGGATCTGGGTTTACCATGCAAGAAAGATCTTTTGACTCAGCTGAAGATCACTGGAAAGGTTCTAAGTTACCAAGAACTGATGATTTGTTAACCCCAAACACAATGCCATTGCAACAAGGCACTCCCTTGTTGAGATCTAATTCTTTGGTCTCGGCTGACACTCGTCAACAGGAGTATATACTAAGCTTCTCTTCACTCAAATCTGAAGTTCCTTCTATCAGCAAAGATGGTGGCTTTTTGGAGAGAATTACACAAAACAATAGCTTTTCTTACCATCAGCATACATCCTCTATGTATACTAGAAATGCAGGTAAAATTTTCTTTTTGTGTATTGTGTTTTGAGACGCTTTTATTTTTGGGTCAAAAATTGGTACTTTTGCGTTTTGTTTTGGTTTCTCATTTTACTAAGATGGGGTTTTGGGAAATGTGACTTAAGGTATGAGATTTAGGCACATTCTTTGTGCGGAAAATGGGGTTGCTTGAATTGTCAAATAGATTTATTTCTATATAAAGGTGAGGATCTTTTCATGGGCATTTACAAGAAATTTGAAGTTTTCGAGTCTTGTCAAGTAGGAATAAAAAAAGGGTGTTTTTTCCTCTTTCAAACTTGGTATTGTTACCATTGATTTTGGGGAAAACAATCCCAATATTTCTTGCTATTGGAGAAAGAAGGGGGAAAGGGTCATAAAAGGGTTGGAAGGAATCAGTAGTCTACGGGTATAAGACTTTTTTCTTGTCTTTTGTTGTTGTTCTTTACTTTTACTGTGGAAAATAGTTGGGAAAAAAGTTCATGGCATATGTGGCTTCAATTAATGTTCCAGGCAAGTTAACCCTTCGATGTCTTGTTTCAGGTTATGGTTCTGGAGGGTTCAATGCAAACATTCATGGACCTCTTACTGCGGTTAGAGGACCTTTTACTCCATCTCAGTGGATTGAGCTAGAACACCAGTCATTAATCTACAAGTACATCACTTTTAAGGTGCCTGTACCGTCAAATTTGCTCATCCCTCTCAAGAAGTCCCTCTACCCTTATGGCTTGTCCAGCTCATCCGCTGGATCTTTGCCTCCCAATTCATGTAAGTGTCTTCTCTTTCTTTTGAAATAGATACTTGAAAATAATAAATCTCCCGTAAGATATGATTGACTTAGATCCCTACTTTGTTATTAGTATGTTTTTAGTTTTCTATTTGGGCATTTTTTCAATTTTTGGAGGTGGCTGCTGGTGTTATTGTTTGGTGCATAAATGTGTTGAAAATGAACTTTTGTTCATTTGATGCTGGCAGGTGGTGTGTGTTAGATGGTAGAGTAAATTTTTAGAATTCCAAATATAGATGCTAGATTCTGTGTTACTTTGCTGCTGGAAACAGGGAATTTTGGATTTTGCAGTCATGTCTTATTGTTTGTACAGTATATCAAAATTTTCTGTTTATCTTTGGTAGAAAGTTTTCACCAAAACCAGGATATCACAAATTAAAAAAAAATTTTAGCTAAAAAGTAACACTTGGTTCGATGTTAAATCCTTCCTTTTCCTTCTTTATTTTTTGCTTGCTTGTCTTTATTATTGATCATTGGGTATTTTTTTTCCTGTTTTAAATATATATGTAGTGGGATGGGGCTCTTTCCATCTAGGGTACTCGGGCACCACTGATCCTGAGCCAGGGAGGTGTCGTCGAACAGATGGAAAGAAATGGCGCTGCTCCCGGGATGCTGTTGCTGACCAAAAGTATTGTGAAAGGCACATAAACAGGGGCCGCCATCGTTCAAGAAAGCCTGTGGAAGGTCAAACTGGCCATGCCGCCTCTGGGACCACTAATTCAAAGGTAGTGCAGAAGATAAGCAGTGGTGGTGCATCCAACAACCTCACAATTGCACCGCAGTACCAGTTTAAGAACTTGCAATCTGGTGCTGCTGACCCTTCTGCAGATGCCCTTGTTAACAGGTAAAAATATACTTTATGCATTTCAGATTGCTTTATTTGTTTACAGTCTTATTAGTAGTATTTAGGATGATATTGCTTTGAACAGTTTGTATACATATACTTTCGTTCCTTTCTCTTTACTTTAAGTAGACCCCATTATTTCATCTTTACTTTGGTGACAGTGACAACACATTGTAGTTGGGACTTAGGATTCTCTTTCTTGGAGCATTTCATTATTTCATTAGCACTCTGTTGCTAGGTAATTTGGTTAATTGGATATATTGTAGATTAAATCAAAATTAATTAGAGGCTTGGAGTTCCACATTTTTTTTCATTTTCCATGGATACTCTTTGAATCTGTAGTCATGTTTATTGTGGTTCCTTTTCCAATATTTCTACTATTTCCTTAGGTTGTTTCTAAAAAAAGAGGGTGTTCGTGGCAGAATACAAGAACCTCAGGGGCTGTCCATGATGTCTTCAGCCACCAACCTGAAATCGAGTGACTCTAAGTTTACCATTACAAAACAAGGTATTCCATTTGTAGAGTCCTCTCAATCAGATTGTGGACCTGTTGCCTCTGATTCTCTATTTAATCCATTGCATAGAAGCTCTTTCATGAATTATAAAGAGTATGGTCCGTTCTTAGACTTCACTGATCAAGGAACGCAAGACCAAAATCCACTTCGCCAATTTATAGATGGCTGGCCTAAGGATCAATCTTGTCGTTCTGTCATTACTTGGCCAGAGGAGTTAAAATCAGACTGGACCCAACTCTCGATGTCTATTCCTATGGGATCTTCAGAGTTCTCGTCATCCTCATCCTCACCGGCACAAGAGAAACTTGCGTTTTCACCTCTTAGGTTATCTCGGGAGCTTGGTCCAATCCAAATGAACTTGGGAGTGAACGGTGACGTTAATGACCAGCACCAAAAGCAAGCTAACTGGATTCCGATATCGTGGGGAAGTTCAATGGGAGGTCCTTTAGGAGAGGTCCTAACCAACATCACCAGCAATGTGCGTGGCTGCAAGAACACATCACCACTTGGCCTCTTATCTGATGGCTGGGGTGGTAGCCCACAGTTGAGATCTTCGCCAACAGGTGTCCTGCAGAAGGCACCTTTTGTTTCACTTTCAAATAGCAGTTCAGGGAGCAGTCCAATAGCTGAGAACAAGAAGCCCTATGATGGTGCCAGCCTTTGCGATGATGTGCTTGGCTCAGCTCTTATAAGTTCTGCCTCAATTCCATTATAATCAGAAGCTAATAATTTAAGCTAGTAAAGAACAAACTGTGGAAGAAACCTGAGTCTGTTGCAGGGTCATTATAAGATGCTTGAAGAACTTATGTTTGTCTAATTAATTTTATTTCTTCTCTGTTCTCTTGAACTTATTGTTCTTTAAATTTTACCAATTAGGAACCCGGCCATATCCAATTTAATAGATATTGGACATTCTGGCTCATGTTGATTTGTCGGTATACGAGTGCATCTATAGATTGTGAATTGAAGTGATTTATGATCTGATTAATTGTCTTGTATTGTAATGGATTTTGGCCTTTGCAATGTTGTTCGAAACTGCAGCTTTTCCCTTTTCAATTATTGGCAGTGAACTTTACATTCTTGGAGGTCTGAAGAACAACAACAATGCGGGCTAGGTTAAGGTTGTGTGCAGGCTAGCTGGACCCTATTAACAGGGAAAATGTGGTCAAGGCTGCTCAATGATAGTGCTGAAACTTCCATCATCATAATATATGGATAACTTCCAAAAAACATATTGATCAATTACTCTGTTGGGCCATTATGTGGCAGACCTACTCCCATCCTTTCCAGTTGGCAGATTGCTAACATAATTGAGATCACAGAGGATCAGGATGGAGTTTCCTGGACTCCAGGCAGGAGGCACATTTGTGGCCTGCCCATCCGGCAGACCAAGCAACTGCTCCCCACTGAGCTAATTGGCCCATTGGTTCAGATTGGCAGCTGCTGACCCTGGCTTGAGCTTAAGTCATGATAAATTAAAACATGGGACCGATTCTGAAATAAACATTTGGTGTTGGGTCCAATAATTGGGGTTGAAGATGAACCCCTAGAATATCCGAAAGAATTTAATATGATTGAAACAAAAATCCAACAATAGTAAGAAAAAAACTTGTACTATTGTATGTTATGCCCTACCCTACCATAGTCTTTGCTTTTATTGCTGGCCAGAGTAACCTTTGTAACGTACAGGGAAAATGTAAAGTGGGTTGTTAATCCCAAATTCACTGGTCGGCAACAATAAATTTTTAGGAATGAGTCACAATGGAGATATATTTTTTGGAATGTCGGATTTTGTGGCAGCAGACTGTAGTCGCCAATGAGAGTGGAACTTTGAAGAGAAATACCGAAAACTGAAAAATGTACAGAATGAAACTGCTTTTCTGCTTTTTCAAGTTTCAGTCTCTCAGCAAACATTCGAGATTCTGTAAAACAAATATCCTTTTGTCTGCTGCCTGTTTCAAAACAAATCTTAATATTGAAACAGCTTTGTAACCTAAACGTAAGCAAAATTTCCTGCAAGATTATATGATTAACAGTGATTTTTTACTCCGATAAAAAAAGGTAACTGAACTTGGCTGGTTTTCTGCAGTAGATAGCTGGATCCGAGCTTGATTGTTGGTACTTGGTACAGAGATGAGTCGGTTGCCATGTGATATACATGCCGCATATTTCACATCAAATCGTGGCTAAACAGCTAAATCCATGGTCCCAAATCCTAGGCCTGAAAAAAGTAAGGAGGAGGACCCCTCTATTCCTGTGTAGTGTGGAGTGCATATTGTTAGCTTTGCAGGGCAGTGACAACCAGGAGTGAAAGCAACTGCTGGAGTATACACAGGATCCCTGGAAATGGCAGAAACACAGGGGTTCATAGTTAATCATCCTGGAAACGGGCAAGCAAAGTAGAAAAATGTTTGACCATTTTTTTTTCTCTCCGGTTCAAGCAAGAATGTCTCCAATAACTGACCTTCACCTAAGGTTTCTTGTATCTGTATGCAAACCAATCAACGAAAGGAAACTGCCAAAATCAAAATGTTGGCTCTTTCTCTTTTGCCTTTCCAAAAGAAATTTCTATGTTTCAGAGTACTGCTTGCTCGTACTTCAATTTGATGGCCTTCATGGCTGTCTTGGATATGTCGCTAGGCAAATAGTTAAATCAACACAATGTTAATCCCAAGTTAAGACTCATACTCATCAAAGTCCAAACTACAAACGCAACGCTTGAAACTTTCCTCTAACTACAAATTCATTGAAGTGTGAAACTCAACCTCACTTGTAGTTTCTTACCAACGAGATTTCTCCAAGTCAAATGACAGGGCAAGACTGAGTTTATCAGCCAGGAAATTCCAGGGTCAGTTCAACGTTAAGATGCCTAAAACACTTATCGAACAAAATTAACACTTAATTTTGATGTTAATTTCAGCCTTCAAAATTCAATATCAATTAAAAGAACAAATATAAACTGAAAATTTGATAGTAGTACAAAATAAAATAAAAAACTGAAAAAGAGGAAATAAAAAAGGGAGTGGAGGAGCTCAGATTCTATGGGTGTGATAAGAGGTCTGTCAGGCCCAATTTGAGCAATCAGAACGAGGAATTATTTTTATAATCATCGCTATCTCCATATTTCCCCCTTAATTTTTCCAAAACAAAACCAAATAAATCATTAAAAAGAGAAAAAGTTAGACTTGGACACGCACAAACGCCGTCATCAGAGAGCTGTTTGGGCATTAAATCAAAAGAATTTAAGAAAAAAAAATCAAATCGGAATAGAGAAACGCTAATCTGTCACCATTGCCCTAATTCATAACAAGTATTCTACGAACTAAATTCCTAATGGAAAAAAAACCAAAGAGATAAGGAGAACACAGAAGAAAACGGAGAGGTGCCAAGGGGGGAAGAATTGCTATTGCATTTTATATCTCCCAAAACCCTAATTCTTAGCCTTTTTTAGGGTTTTGTGTAAAAGACGGTGCTTTTGTTTGTCTTCAGGGTCGGGGAATTCTGGGCCCTAGGCCCAATAGTTATATTCAAGTCTTAAGCTCCACCCAGGCCTGATTGATAGCGGGGTCCAAGTTTATCAACATGATAAATTAAGTTTATCAACACGATGATGAAATTTCATCTGACCTGACTTTATTTTGTTTATATTCAGTTTAAATTTCAATATATATATATATATAAGCAACTGAAAATAGTTGATTTTAATACAGAAAAATGAGTCATAGAGAGGTTAATTCACAAGGTATATACCCTTTTCTTGGGAGGACAAGCCAGGGGTATCCAAGTCCAAGGTCACCATAAAGATCAGTGCCCTATTGATATAGGGTCATATGCCCTTAACCAAAACACTTACTCCTGATGCTGGTGGCTCGTCGACCAAGACTGGTTCATGACAAGAAATTTCCTCCTCCACCTCCACGCTCGATACAGCTGCCTCCAAAGAGGAGCAGTTCCGTGAAAGGCTTAAGGCGGTGGCTGGAAGATCCTTTTCTTGCGGCTTATGAAGAATAAACCAAAAGTGGGGGAAACAATAAGCGCATCATGTTTGATCACCTAAACTAGATTTTAGTATCAGCAAAAAGCATTGCAACCGCTTGGAAAAGAACATGGATCCCCATTAATGTTATGGCACAAACAAATTTATAAGATAGCATTCTTTTCCAAAATACATTTATGTGTCATCATTATTGAAGGATGGAATTTCGGTCTTACAAATGTTCTAATAGAAAGTGAGATTGTCTTCATCCTGATTGTTGACAGTTGAAGACTTTTCATTTTTCAGCAGAGCAAGTCTTTTCAGCATCCTCATGTGATTCTAAGCCTTATTCATCCTCCATTGCCATCATTCAATGCCTAATCGCTTTCAAGTTTCGAAAGCTACAATGGTTTATGGCTTACTGCAAGCAGGCCAGCCAATAACTAAATCTCTGAAGTTATAACAAAAGCAACGGCCTGAATAAATTCTTCAGGCAACTGCTTCATAAGGTTTATTGTATTATTAGTTTACTCTTTTCCACCCAGTAACATGTTTGATCTGTGGCAAACGCAACCAACACTTCTGGATTAACAGGGGAATTGGCAAAGATATTTTAATGGTTGATCTTTTATGGGATCGGAAAGATGATCTTTGTTAAAGACTCTTTTTTTCAATATTTAATGGTTGATCAAGAAGTCATCATGACCACAAGCAAACTAATCCACCAGGGCAGGGTTTTTTGAGTGGCATTGGTTAGTGAAGATAGTGCAAAGATCTCACGCCGATGAAAGTACAACGAATTAAATCATGTTTTGGGTGCTCCAAATACTAATGGATAAATGTTTAATTCTCTATCCTAGAAAGCATTTCCTGTTCATCCATGGTCGACTTTAGCAACATTTTTACAGCTTAAAAAAAGGTTCGAACAACTCCAGAAGATTTTCAACAAAATTCGAGCCACGCGGTGAGAAAACCCAACTTAGGAAATAACATTCATATCAGAAATCAGATTGAGAATTCTGCGCCATCAATTCATGGGGAAAGCAATTTTGTACTTCTCTACTTCAGCCATAGCTTTTATGATAAAGTGAAGTACTTAAAAATCAATCTGGAATAGAAAATGAGATCATAAATTTAAACTTTAATAAATCTTTTAAATATCATTTTATAAAAATAATTATATGAATAAGTGAATTAAGTTTCAAATTTAAACAATTGAATCCTGTTTGAAGAAAAGAAATCAAAGTGAGTATACTGTTTTATGCAATTAAATATAAAAAATATAAGTTTTTGAAGGGCTGTTAACTCAAAATTTTGCTAGCTTGGATCCATAACATTGCCTCCAAATGTTAGTAAAACTGCTAGTAAAAACTTGAACCTTATATACATTGGAAAGAAAGAGGACCCATACCTAGATCAGGACTTTGATAAATGGTATACCAATACTTTGCTCTAATCGTTAGTTTCATACCACTTTCAAGTGATAAAAATCTGTCCTAGCTACTGCTAATTATACTAAGGGTCTATTTGAATAAATAATGAAATTAATTTTGATAAAATTAAAAATAATAATTATTATTATTATAAATTAAAAAAAATTATTATAATTATAATTAAAAATTTTATATTAAATGAATTTGATACGGTGAATTTAATTGCACCATATTAAAAATTCATTGGAATCCAACCCCACATTAAAAAGGCCTATCAATCATGAATTCGTGCTTATATTTCTAATTAAATTATCAACGAGCGTGACAATTCTAAAGGTAGCATCAAAGGAATAATATATATATATATATATATATATATATATATATATACTTGGCATGAAAATCAAGTTGTGGGTCTTCAATAACTTGTTAGTGAAGAAAGGAAGAGACAACCTTACATGCTTTTTTTCAAGTAGGGCATGCTTGTCTTTTTCTTTGGTTCCAGTGTAATAATCTGTACCTAACCCCAACGATTGTAACCCACTCAACCTTTTTGCTTTGAAAGGATCTCTGGCTGCATCCAACCTCGGTCCATTCACTCCTGTGCTTCCAGTTGGTTTCCATGCTACGACCAGGAGCTTTACATGTAACTATACCAATTTCTTTGTTAAATATATTTTTTTCGTATTTGTTATTGTTCTCGTTTCATATTCTTTGCCTTCATTTAATTTTTAGAAAAATTTAAATTTAATTTTTTATATTAAAAAATTATTTTTTTATAAAATTGATACTTCATAATTCTCAATATAAAAAATAAAAAAATTAAAATCATTTAGTAATAAAAAAAATTTTAAACTCCTTTCAGTGTCTGTTTAATTTAAAGTATAGAGCTGTTTTTATTGTTTTGATGTACCGAAAAGAAAATATTCTTTGTCTGTAATGGAGTGGAGTTCATTGGGACAATCTTTTTTGTTTTGTTGTGTGATTTAATTACGAAGAAATGCTCCATTTAAATGAACTTTTTGTCAATTCTTGATTGGCCAAGCTTTTCTTTTTGAAAACTTTAGATGGAATCTTATGTCAAACCGCAAAAGCCTAAACTTTATAAGGCCACTGCTTTACTGATGATTTCGGTATCTCGCATTTCATTTGTATGCCCTATCAAGTTAATCAACAGTCACAATTATTGGAAGGACAGAATTATCCTTCAATGATCTTTGATTATAATATCATTATTATGATTGAATTAAGGGCATTTTAGGGGCTTTCGCATATATATCTCTCCTAATTCAATTGAATCATAAATAATTAATTAAATTTAAAATTATAGTATAGAGTAAAATGCAAAATGGGAGAGCTTAAAACTTGGACGGCTTCTCAATGCTAAAAACAAGAAGGAAACAACAAAAACAACTTTATTAAAACCAAACATCACTAACCCTTCTTACACTACAGGCTTCTGGTTTCTCAAAACAAACCATTTCCTTTTCATCATCCCTGTTTGCAAAAATATTAATTTACCTGAAAAAAAAAACGCACCATTTTTCTTTCTCTGATACCTTTATAATTTACAGAAAGAGATGAGAGAGATAGAGAAATAAGATCAGCTAGGGCTAAATTTGTTGTCATATGAGAGGATTTTAATGATGCCATTCTTGTAAGTTTAAGAATATGTAAATATTTAAGTGATTAATGGTGGGATTTGTTCAGACATGATAGCAACGTTATTGCATGGCCATGCAGATGAAAACTGCTGCAGTTGCTTGAATAACAAAATTTGACGTAGGTCTGATAGTTTTTGTCGGAGCATACTATATTCAGAGTGGAGCCGACGGTTGTCTGTCCTTACACGGTGACAGTGGTACCAAACGAACCTCAACCTGTTGGTCAGTTCTCGGTTCTCAATTCTAAACTGGTTCACCTCGTTCCTTAAGTTTTCTAAATGCTTCTGTTTACGCATCCGTGACCTCCTGGCTGATTCCCGGTTCGATATCATGCGTCTCCTCTTTCGTTCGTCGATGATGGGAACAGGTTGGTTTGGTTCAACCAAACCGGATGAGTTCGAGTTGGTTTGATTTTGGTTTAGTTCATCTGAACCGGACGCCGATATTACGGGCCCTATAGACGGGGAATTGGAAAAAAAATCCGAGCAATCCCACGGCGTGAAGCCGCTTTCGAAAGCCGGAAATAGATCGCTGTCAAGTATCGAATCGGAGAAAAAAGTAGTCGGAACAGTCGACAACATGGCTTTACTAATAATAATAAAATAAAAAAAAAGAAAGGAAAACCAAAAGCTTCTAAACATATAAGGAAAGGCAGGAAGGAGGAGAAAAGGGAAGAAATGCAGCTAAAGGGGCTCATATTTATGGACAAAATTGAGAAGTACTGTGGGCTCGATCAAGAGAATTTTGATATAAATATCCTACAGTAACAAAATTTGATATGCTGTATATTTATATCATATTTATTTTTTTGGATATTAAATATATAAAATATAAAAATTGTTATTTTATAATTTACGTAAACATATTAAAAATAAAATTTTTAATTTGTTAAATTTACATAACTTTTATTCATATTTTAATTATATTATATTATTTTTATATTGTATTAATTTATTATAATTTAAAATTATCAAAATTAATAAAAATTAACTTTTGAATCAAGTTGGCGAGGGTTTTATCAATGATACATTTTAGAAAGAAAAAAAAATAGGGGTGACATATGAGGCAATAGGTCTTTCTCTTCTTTTTTTTTTCTTAGTCACTAAGAACCAAAATGCATGATGTGGAAACATGGTACACGTGGTGGATTATGATAGGGGAACGTGCAAGGAGCCAATAGTTTGAGAGAATGCTGACGTGGAGCACGATATGGGTGGGGGCTCTTGGATAATTGAACCGGGGATGGCCTATATTGGGTCGTTATCAGCACTAAACCGGTCTCTGATTAATCGAAAGGGAAAGCTCAACTCAACAGGTTTTAAAACTAGATATCAATATGAATGAAGTTTTACTTTGCTTTTTAAATTAAAAATTATTTATATATAAAAAATCATAGAAAAGGTTAAAATTTTTTTAACTGTGGTATTAACAAAGTTAACGCTATGTCACTCACAATTAACAAAATATTTCAAATTTTGACTTTTTATTTTGATAATATTTAACTGTTCTAAATCTTATTTGAGTTTAAATTTAAATAAAAGAAAATTTATTTTTAAACAAATAAATATAAATACTATCTTACTGTCAATGGGTATTTCGTATTAATTGATAAAAAAGAGATTTTAAATTATTTTTTAAGAAAAAAAACATAAAATTTTTTTCCAAATTATTCGTCCAATCTTTACACTTTTCTTTCAATAATAATTAGTTTAATCTTTGAGAAAATAATTAATATAATTTCTCAAGATATATTTTAAAACATTTTCTCATATTCTCCAGGCATTTTAGAACGTTATTTTGACTCAATAAATTTTCTAATCAATTTAATTTGTATAGAAAAAAAAGTTCTTTGCGTTATTAGATTTCTTACACGAAGGTGCAAGCTTGATTACTTACGTTCCATTGGATGTGGAAAAAAGCAGTGACTGAGAGACAAAGAAGAAAGGGATTCTATAATTGAGATGTATTCCAAAAATATGAACAGGGTTGCCAACCGATTGAAAAAGGGCATGGAAGGTGAAAGGGGGGGTCTAAATATTATTAATAATGTAATTCAAGACGAAAAAAAAAAGTAAAATAATAAAATTTTTTTGAAATTTTATTATATTCAAATAAATATTTGATCTTTAATTTACATCAAAATAAATTATTATATTTTAATTTGTATTCAAATTAAATTATTATATTTTAATTTATATATAAATAAATTATAAATATAAATGAAAATTTTATTTAAATATAATAAAAATATAATAATTTATTTTAAGAAATAAATACTTTTAAAGCTTTTTTAATATTTTGATAAAAAAGTGGTACCTTTTGCTTTTGCTTAGGGTCATTCTTGATGGCGGCAGTTGAAAGAAGACAGCCCTTGAACATTTCCATCACGTGGGAAATTTTAGGTACACATATTCCAGATACAATGAGCGAGAAACTTTACACACATATCTAAGATATTCCATTTTAAGTTTCTCTTTTTTTTTTTTTTTGTCTTTGTAGACATTTAATTTGATTCAAATTCAAATCAATTAAATTTGATTTAAATGAGTAAATTTATTTTATTTTATTTTATTTTGTTTTATAATATATTTATATTTTTTGTATTTTTATATTTATTATTTATATATATATTTTATTATAATTTATTTGTTAATATATATATATACTTTATTATTATTTATCTATTATTATTACTATTTATCTATTAATTAATATATTATCTTTATTTTATTTTATTTTATTTTCTCTTTTCTTCCTTCTTTTTTTTACTTATTCGATTGAAATTAGAATTAGGATAAAAACTAAAGTTTTACCGTGAATTTAAGATTCAATTAGAGTCCAGATTGAATTCAAAGATTAAATCTCAATCCAAAAAAGAATTGTGATTGATCAAAAACTCTTCTGATTAATCCTTATAAATAGATGCTGGAACAAACACATAAAAGGCACATTAACAGAGAAAATAAACACTGAAAGAGAAGTAGAGCATAAAAGAAGAAAAAAATGTGTTCAGAAAGGTCATAAGCAATTTTAGAAATTTTTTAGAAATTTTAGAGAATTTTAGGCGATTTTTTTTTTAAATTTCTGAAAAATTTTTAGATTTCAATTGAATTTTTCTGCGAAGTTTGAATTTTTTGGTGAATTTTTCGACACCGTTTGAGTTTTTCGACCAGTTACCAAGTTTTCGACAACTATTTCCAAAAATCGATCTAGAAATCGATCAATTTTTCGACGAATTTCTGACAAAAAACTTAGATTTCAGTGATATTTTTCAGAATATGATGAGATTCAACTAGAGTTCTTCGTTTGGGTAGAGAGAAAATGAGGAAAGGAAGGGAAGAGAGAGAGAGAGAATGGGAGATCTACTGAAAAACAAAAATTATAGCCTTTTATACCTGCTTAAAACGACGTCATTTTAGTGTTACTATTCTCAGAGGATCCGTGCGTTTTGAAATCGGACAACCCGACTTGAACGTCTATCCGCGTTTAACCCGCGTGTGATCCGAGTACGAGCTGTTTTCGAAATCGAGTCGAGTTTAGCCGCATCTCCGAACCGTTTTTTTTTCTCAAATCAAGTCCAACCGAACTGCTAAGCAAAACCATTTCAAGGTTTTATTTATTTATTTATTATTATTATTATTATATATTGATTAGATTAAAATTATTTATTGATTAAGACTGTTATCTTTCCTTACACGGTGACAGTGGTACCAAACGAACCTCAACCTGTTGGTCAGTTCTCGGTTCTCAATACTAAACCGGTTCACCTCGTTCCTTAAGTTTTCTAAATGCTTCTGTTTACGCATCCGTGACCTCCTGGCTGATTCCCGGTTCGGCATCATGCGTCTCCTCTTTCGCTCGTCGATGATGGGAACAGGTGGGTTTGGTTCAACCAAACCGGATGAGTTCGAGTTGGTTTGATTTTGGTTTAGTTCATCTGAACCGGACGCCGATATTACGGGCCCTATAGACGGGGAATTGGAAAAAAAATCCGAGCAATCCTACGACGTGAAGCCGCTTTCGAAAGCCGGAAATAGATCTTTGTCAAGCATCGAATCGGAGAAAAAAATAGTCGGAACATTCGACAACATGGCTTTACTAAGAATAATAATAATAATAAAAAAGAAAGGGAAACCAAAAGCTTCTAAACATATAAGGAAAGGCAGGAAGGAGTAGAAAAGGGCAGAAATACGGCTAAAGGGGCTCATATTTATGGACAAATTTGAGAAGTACTGTGGGCTCGATCATGAGAATTTTGATATAAATATCCTACAGTAAAAAATTTGATATGTTGTATATTTATATCATATTTATTTTTTTATATTAAATATATAAAATATAAAAATTATTATTTTGTAATTTATATAAACATATTAAAAATAAAATAAATTTTTTAATTTGTTAAATTGACATAACTTTTATTCACATTTTAATTATATTATATTATTTTTATATCGTATTAATTTATTATAATTTAAAATTATCAAAATTAATAAAAATTAACTTTTGAATCAAGTTGCCGAGGGTTTTATCAATGATACAATTTAGAAAGAAAAAAAAATAGGGGTGACATATGAGGCAATAGGTCTTTCTCTTTTTTTGTTTTTTCTTAGTCAGTAAGAACCAAAATGCATGATGTGGAAACATGGTACACGTGGTGGATTATGATAGGGGAAAGTGCAAGGAGCCAATAGTTTGAGAGAATGCTGACGTGGACACGATATGGGTGGGGGCTCTTGGATAGTTGAACCGGGGATGGTCTATGTTGGGTCGTTATCAGCACTAAACCGGTCTCTGATTAATCGAAAGGGGAAGCTCAACTCAACAGGTTTTAAAACTAGATATCAATATGAATGAAGTTTTACTTTGCTTTTTAAATTAAAAATTATTTATATATAAAAAATCATAGAAAAGGTTAAAATTTTTTTAACTGTGGTATTAACAAAGTTAACGCTATGTCACTCACAATTAACAAAATATTTCAAGTTTTGACTTTTTATTTTGATAATATTTAACTGTTTTAAATCTGATTTGAGTTTAAATTTAAATAAAATAAAATTTATTTTTAAACAAATAAATATAAATACTATCTTACTGTCAATGGGTATTTCGTATTAATTGAAAAAAAAAAAAGAGATTTTAAATTATTTTTTAAGAAAAAAATACATAAATTTTTTTTCCAAATTATTTGACCAAACTTTACACTTTTCTTTCAATAATAATTAGTTTAGTCTTTGAGAAAATAATTAATATAATTTCTCAAGATGTATTTTAAAACATTTTCTCATATTCTCCAGGCATTTTAGAACGTTTTTTTTACTCAATAAATTTTCTAATCAATTTAATTTGTATAGAAAAAAAATTATTTGCGGTATTAGGTGTAGACACAGATTTTGTCCAGATCTAATAATAATAATAATAATAATAATGATAATAATAATAAAATATATATTTTAAAAAATAATTATTAATTTTATAAAAAAAAAAAAAACAAAAAAAGATAAATAAAAAACGGTAGAAAGTAGGGCGGCTGATGCTTGGCACCAGCCACCCTGCAGCCACCACTAGCTGCCCACGCTCACCAGCCTACAGCTATCTTATAGCCATCACCTGTTCCTTTTTTGAACTCCTTAAAAACCCCAAACTTCTTTCCCTTGGCTCTCTCGGACCCCTTCTTTCGAAAGCTCTCTCAGACATCCCTTCTCGAAAACCTTTGGACAGATATTCGAAACCTCCAGTCATACTGCTCACAACACCTTCTCAGACACCCAAACACACAAAAAAAAAACCTTCAACCCATACCAACCACGAAAACAGAAACATAAAAATAAAAATAAAAATAAAAAAATAATAGTCCTCTCTGTAGGGAGGAACCTCAGCGTCGAGCTCTCTGTAAAAACAAAGAAAATATATCAGTTTTAGTCTAAAAAAAAGAAAAAGAAAAAGAGAAAAGGCAGAAAACTTCAAGTCCCGATCTACGACGATCGAGGTCGTTTCTAGCGAAAAAAAAGCCAGATCTGGAAAAAGGGCATTGAAGAGAGTTGTCAAAATAATTTTTGTATTTTTCGACGATTGAAAACCACTGGCAGCGATCGTCGACGGTGACCCAAGCTGCTGTCGGCACAGTGGTCCTACAACTAGACTGCGAGTGCCCTAGAGCTCTCTTTACCTTCTTTTTTTTGAAATAGGAGAAATATGACCAAAATTTTTTTTTTTTTGGTTTTATATAGAAGGTTACAGTCCAAAACGACGTTGTTTCGGTCAAGGAGGATCAGCGCATTGACCCGGATCCAACCCGGGATCCTGGCAACCCGACCCTTTGACTTGTTCTTCTAACAGCTGCTGATTGGTCCAATTGAATCGATCTGAATTGGATTGAACTGTAGACTTCCACCTAAATCGCAGATTAAACCGCCAAACTGGTTAAGACCAGCTTTAACTTGACTGTTGACTTGTCTGATTCAGGTAAAATTTTTTTTTCTTTTTTAAATTTTATTTTCTAAATTTTTTTATATATTATTATTTTTGTTATTTTAAGTATATTTTTTATATTTATGCATGATAAGTTCTTAAATTTGTTATATAAATGTTTAATTGTTTTAATAATAATAAAATTGAAAACAAGTAATAATTAAAAATATATATTAAAAATGCTAAAAACTAATAATAATAATTATTATTATTAGTTTTCTTGCCTAGATGTTAAAGGGAATAAAAATAATTTTTCTAAAGAAATAATTTCGCCTAGATGTTGAAAAATTATTATTAATAAATTTTCATGAAAAAAAAAAATAATATATATAAGAAATTTTTAATTAATTTTCAAAAATCATTGAAATTGAACTTGCTTCGAAAATTCGCCTAGATGTTGGAGATTTTTAAAGATATTCGTATTTTCTTAAAAACGAAACCTTAAACACTAATTTTTAATTTTCAAAATCCTAGGTTTCTAAAACTCCTAAAATTCAAAATCCCCTAAAATCTAAAATCCTAAAAGCCAAAACCCCCTAAAATCCAAAATTTTAAAATTCAAAATTTTAAAACCGAAACCTTAAAGTCTTCAAACTCTAAAATTAAAACACTAAACCTTCCATACCTTAAAACCAAGCCCTAAAACCCTCAAAACTTAAATCCAAACCCTTAAAATCTGAATCTTCAAAATCCTAAAACCTTAATCTTTAAAACCTCTACTCAAGTCCTTACTCAAAATATCTTAAAAATCCTAAGGACACGTGTGAAAATTTTATTTGAAACAATTTGTTGTCAAATGCCGCCTAGATGATGAGATATTTTGAAAATTTTACTTTGTTAAGTCTTTTCATATGATTTCGTAATTCGCATTAATAATAAGATTAATAAATAAAAAATATAACAGTAAATTGAGATCTTAAATATAAACAGTTGCACATAAGCTCTGCCTAGATATTGAAGAGTCGATGTGGCCTCATTATACTTAAAAATCTAACTTTTAAATTGCATCTCATCCTACATAACATTCATTGGCATACATACGTTAGCATGTTATTATCAGTATTTATTTGTACTATTCTGTCTTTAATTTTTATTTACTACTTGGTGATAAAAATATTTTATAATAAAAAAGAATAATACTTTAAAAAAATTATTATATTACAAAATAAAATAAAAATAACATTATGAAAGAAATAATTCTTGGTACTCTGTGTAGATGTTGGAGAGTCACCAATAATTTTTTATAAGGAGTGTTATTTCATTTTAAGGATTGTTGTGTTAAATCTTAAGCGAAAAGAGTTATTTTAAATTATGCCTAGATGTTGGTGAATTTTAAGATAATTCTTTAACTTAAATTTTTTTTCAATATTTCTAAATAAAAATTTTAGCAAAAATATTTTTAAAAAACGAAGGGAATTAGTATTAAATTTCAAGTCAAAACCATTTTTATCCAACACCGAAAATAGCGCATAATTAAATGGTACCAATTTATGGGCGTTGTGGGGATGCTAATCCTTTCTCGCACGTAATTGACTCCCGAACCTAACCTGATTTTTCGTATACCAAAATTTATCTTTTTGATAAACTTTAAATCTATTTTTTATAGTTTTATTAAAAAGATAAACTTTTAGGTGGCCAATCACACCCTAACAAAGATTGGTGGCGACTTCCTCATTTATTTTGATTTTAAAACTCATTTACATCTGATGGTCCCAAAATCGTTATGACAGCTTGACGACTTCACTGGAAACTTGTTTGAAAGTCAGCCAAAATTTTAATTATGCGCTATTGACAATGGTTAGATTTAATTGATTTTATTTGATATTTAATTTAATTTTTTATTTTATTTTTTGAAAACATTCATGTTAATAAATAAAATAAATTATGTGTTAGTTATTACTTCATTTTGATTTTATTTTTGGTTATGATTTATTCATGTTATTTTGATTAATACATTACTTTGCACACACTTTGCATATTCACTCGCATGCATGAGCTTCATACTCGGGCTCCATCCGTTTTAAGAGAAAGTGAAGTAGCTACGCTCTCGTGAGGTGATAATTTTCGTATTTGCTAGCAAAATACTTCCACTCAGATTGAACCTTTTTCGTTAATAACTCATAATGGATGAGGATCCGGGAACCTTACTAGTCTATAATAGGTGATGATGTGAGGAATAGTCTGAGAACCTTTAGAATACAAATCCTAACCCAACATATCGTGAGTCATAGAAAGCTTACCTAGGATAGAGCCATGCCACCTTTTTAAAAAATTACCAAAAATTAGGACATTATACGTTGTATGGTTATTTCTCTTACTTGTTTGTTTTGAATTCTTGAGTCATTTTATTTTATTTTATTATTTTATATATATTCTTTGATTGTGTGCATTATATTTGAATATGTGGTATTTATTTTAGGTCAATCATTGAAAAAAAAAGAAAAAAAGGGTAAAAGAACATTTTCAAAGATTAAGGATTTTTCTTAAATTCTTTGTTTATTGGCCGAATAAAGATTAATTTTTAAGCCTTATTTATTTCTTTTTTCCTTCACAAAATAAAAAATTTCGTATTTTATTTCATCTTTCACATTTCATACATCATACATGTATCTCATCCCATGCGCATTATAATAAGATAATACGTGCATTCCATCCCATCCATATCAATAGGTAGCACACGTATTTTACTTCATGCACATGCATCCCATGCACTTCTTGATAAGTAGTGCATGCATTCTATCTCGTTACGTATCTTAAGGTAGTGTTTACCTTATTAGGCCAGCATAACACATGCATTGTATTTCATACATACATATCTTATACATACAATAGGTCTGTGCATTTCATACAAGTATGTTACATTAGTCATAGGATATATCTCATCATTCATGTAAGTATATCATAGCATTTCATATATATAGATTCATGAATAATAGGGTCGTATGGAATATACGTTGCATTTCATATCCCACCATCCCTACAACATAATATTGCATTTTTTGCATACATATTCAGGGTTGACAAAAGTTTTTATTTGGGTCTTTGCACATATAAAAATTCATTGTCATAAATATATATGCATTTCGTGACATTCTCATATTCATGTATTCATAAACATACTTTGTGTGTTTTTATTTTTGTGATATTCATTCAGTAAGGGTAATAGTCTAGAATTTTTGGTTTAAGTCCCGAGATAAAATATCTGTCTTAGTAAAAATTAGAATGGTAAAAAGAAAGATCGATTGGAAGCAAGGATTAATGCTTTGGAGTTGAGTTAAGAGAAATTATGGCTCAAGCTTCGAGAGATGAAACAGCAGATGGCTCAATTGATAAAAATGGTTAAAGGTAGTGGTGGAGTTAAGTTTGTTCGTTTTCAAGGATCGTTGTCACTTTCGATTCCATTAAGTCAAGATCAATCAACTCCTTTTAGTTCTAGCACTCTTTTAGAGCATATTAAGGTATTGGATGATTTGAACAGTGATCGAAGTTTGGACGAACTCAAGAGAGGAATGGGTGAACTAGCCACGCAAATGACTGAGCTCAAGAGTTTGATTTTCAATAAGGAGTCACTTGGCTTCAAACAACCATCACCAACTATCTCAAGTCTTAATTCATACTTAAATCCTCTTTATGACTACTTCTAACCTCCTTTCCAATCACCTAGAATTAAGCCCCCAAGTATCATGCAACCTTCAAAATTTTTACACTTGAATTCATGTCCCACACCTCATATTTCACAATTACTTGTTCAGCATGCTATCCAATCACCATTTTATTAGCCCAATCTTTAACCCAGAGTTTCTCAATTCACATCGAGACCAACTATACTAGCATTTTTTCAACAAAGCAAACCAACCATAGGACAAAAACTCTGGTGCCACCAAAGGAAAAGTTTCTATTGATCTAATACCCGTGTACTACACAGAGTTATAACTGCTGCTTATAGGGAACTACCTCATTACTCTCATCCCTGTTAAACCTCGCAAATCATTTTTTTCCAAATAGTATGACCCAAATTCTTGACGTGAATACCATTTTAATGTTGTGGACCATTCTCTGAAAGACTTCATAACTTTGAAACATAGGTGCAGGGATTGATGAAAGCCAGATATCTGAATTTTGATGCCAAAATGAAGCCAATTATTTACGAGAACCCTTCTTTGCTCCATACTAAGATGGTAGGCAGTGCTGCAGGCAACAGTATGGTTGGTCAGGATGATGAATAAAAAGCTTTTTAAGCAAAGAGTTATCCTTCCTAGTAATCATAATCAACTATTTTTTAGGTAAGACAAAGGAAAATGAGAGTAGGTCTGGCATTTTTTAGCCCCAGCCCTAGAATGATTTATGATGTGTAAACTTGATACTTTTAGAATGAATGAAAACTTTTTTTAACGTAGATTTTTTATGAATTGATGCTTTTATCCACCTTTAATAATTGGAGCCAATAAAAAAAAGTGACGGTTGTGAATATACTTTCATCAAACTTTCAACGAGGAAATAATGTCTTTAGATAATCCAGCCAGAATATATGATGAAACTTGAGTTTTTCTCTTTTTAATAATAATAAAATTTGGCTTGCACATCATGCATCATCTATTTGAATTCATTATTTTTCATGCTAGTTAAAGACAAAAGATGATGATTGTGAATATGCTTTTGTTAACCTTCAAAGCTAAAAGATTTTTGATAATAAAATTTATGTTGTGTATTTTTTACTTCTGATAATTAATAAAAGGTTCAAGGATAGCTATCCTAAGAAATGAGATCAGTTCAGTCTGTACACTTATAGCATTCGAGTTTATACCAAAGTCATGAAAAATGAAGATGCAAATCGAATGGACAGAATAGAAAAGACTTAGGGAGAAATCAACGAAACAGTCACAAGAATACAACAGAACATGAACAGACAACTGGTAGAATTAAAATAGATGATAGTGGAATTGACAAAAAGAAAATAAGTTGTTGAGACGCACAAGATAATGGAGGAAACAACTGTTGAGACACCATTGTATCCATCTGGGTTCACATATGTTTAAGATCTCCATGTGTCACAAGCACTTCTAACAACTCATCAACCTTATATGGGCCATTTTGCCAAGTTACCATCAGTTTAGACAAATGTCAATCTTGGACATACTCCTCACGACTTCATTACTGTGCCTAATGTGGATGATCATAAAGAATTGAAAAAATTAAAATGGGTGTCAGATCTATCAAAAGATATAGTGATGAAAGATAAGTATGATTGGTCAAAAGGGAGATTAAAAGCAATTGAAAGCCATGATGTGTACGAGAATGTTGGCACCAATGAACTTAGTCTAGTACCTGATCTTGTTATTCTATCAAAATTTAAAGTCTCAGGTTTCGAGAAGTACGATGGAATGAAATGTCTTTTAACACACATTACCATGTATTTTCAAAAAATGACAGGCTACACTCATGATGATAGATTGTTAATCCATTACTTTCAAAATAGTTTCACAAGACCTGCAGCAAGATCGTATGCTCAGTTAGATCGAAGTAAGATTTGCTCTTGGAATAAATTGGCTAGGATCTTCCTAGCATAATACAAGCATGTTGAAGATATGGTGCCAGATAGGTTGTTCTTGTAGAACATGAAAAAAAAATCAACTGAAACATTTAAAGAATATGCAAATAGATGAAGATATATAACAGCTCAAGTACAACCATCCTTGTTAAAGAAAAAAATTACTGTTCTATTTGTCACTTCTTTGGACACTCCTTATTATGAAATAATGATAAAAAATCTCTCTAAAAACTTTTCAGACATGATGATTTCTGATGAAATTATAGAAAATGCAATCAAGAGTGGCATGATTAAGTTAAAAGAAACGATAGATGTTAAAGAGAAAGTATGTCAGAATAGAATAAAAAAAAGGTGCAAGCAGTCACAATAGAGGGGCATCTACCTAATAGCTTTATCCCATATAATCCTTATCCTGTTTATCAACCTCATCACCCTGTCATAAGCCATATCTCTCAAAACTCATATCTTTGCCAACCAAGCCAGCATTTGAGTTTTCCAGTAAATTTTCATCCTCAAACGATCATTTATGATCTTGTTCCTACATTTAAACCCATTATCCGATCGACAAAGAGTCAAAAAAGACTAAAGAATGATCAATAGAAATTATCTATCCTCATTTCTTACTTTTTACCTTTGCTAATAAAAGGTCAATATCTCATTCCTATGCCTCTGAAAATAAAACCAAATCCATCAACAATGAGTTATGATCCTAATGGCAATCGTGATTACCATATGAGAGTAATTGGCTACTCAACTATAAAATACAGATAGTTAAAAGAAAAGGTTGAAGATCGTATCAAAAATGGTATTCTGACTCCGGAGGTAATAGAACAATAAAAGTTGTTGACTTTATTCAATCGTTAAATGTGATAGTTGAGATGAAGAAGGAGGTGTCAAGTTTTAAAAATCAAGACAGGATGATTTTTTTTATTTTTTTTACTATGTATGTATGACATATGCATTGTGTCTTTAGAAGTTATCTAACTTATTTTGGAAGAATTGAATGTTTTGAATTTTTTTTTATGAAATTTCTCTTTATACATTGGTTTGAATAAAAAGTCCCACATAAGTAACTTTCAAAAAAAAAAAATGAAAAAGAAGTTTTATTTTGCAATAAAGATGGAAGGATTCTTAAAGAAAATAGTGATTACTATTAGGAAAAGCTCATCAAATACTTTCACACCTTTTCAAATACTTTCATGACCCTAATCACTTAAATGATTGATCTCATCAATCATAACCTTTTAGGGAATGTGAGTTTGAGTTTAGACCTTAAAGGATCGATAATCTTTTCTTGAGCAAAGAACAAAAGAGATTAATTTTGAAAGTTTATTTTGAATTTTAAAAATTAGATACTCTTTCAAATTTTCAATTGATAATTTAATGTGTGTCAAAATTTTGCTATGACCATGGATAAAAAAATGCTTGAGCCTTTTTCTTAAATAACCTTTGTTCTATGTCTTAAGGCACATTGAGAAAAAAAAAGAATCCATTTCTGGCTAAGATAATTTATTTCATATCTTTTCTCTTCCTTTCATCAAGAAAATACCAAAAAAATTTAAAGCCCAAAGAGCCTTTTTGAACTGTGCGATCGATCCTATACGACTTGATTGTCATTAGAAACTTAAGTAAAAAAAGATGGGGCATAAAAAAAATAAAAAAAGAAAAAAAATAAAAGGAACATATTCAATGATTTGCTTTTCTAACCAAGTGATCATGTTTGAAATAATGAGTGGTCATCTTTCTCTATCTTTCTCGTACATAAAAATTATCCATTTGTTACCCATTTAGGCCTATTAAATTTTTTGTTCCAAAATAAACCCTAGCCAAGGATCATTTTCTATTGGGGGTAAAATTAGGATATATTCAAGATCAACTTCAAAAAAAGTATCCGATAATTAAAAGCCATCTAACATGTCTTTCGGAGGTAAAAGTTTGGGGTAAAAAGTGAATAAAGCTTCAATTGAAATTTCAAGATTTAAGAAAAAGAATAGCCAAAGATGAAGTTAAGTATTTCTAAGGCAAAGCAAAGAAACCTTAGAGATAAGAACCTAAAGCTTCAGTTAGAATAAAAAAAAAGTAAGAGAAAAAGAAAAGAAAATATTTACCTTGAAAATGAGAATTCAAGGAAAAAAAAAGGTGAGTAAAGTTACTGAAATTAAAGCCAAATGTTTCAAAAAAAAAGAAGGCAAAGAAAGAAAGTCAGAGAATGCTCCTCAAGATCCTTGGCCTAATTACCCTGAATAACATATTTTGAGTCTATTTATCCATTCTTTCAGAACCCTTAACCTCAACCTACATTATATACCTTGAAAAGTCTATTTTGATCAAATGTTGACACTTGGATTGAAGAGCAGTGTCCTTGAATTTGTATATACTTGTTGAATTCTTCATTAATGAAAGTATAGTTCTAAGGTAAAAACCCTAAAAGGGCAATTTAGAGCTAAAATCATTTTTGAGGCCCCAAAATGAATTTTAGAGTTTCAAGGTTCTATTTGAAATAAAAAATCTCGATGCAAAGCCTTTCGAAAGATCAATACCTATTAAAGACCTTTCAAAAAAAAAAAAAAACCAGTCTTGTCCTCTTCCCAAATCTTGTTTGGAAAGTAATGGCTAGTTTTGACTCATATTGAAGTATCACATTTTCAACAATAGAAAAGTGTTTTGAAAAAAAATTATCTTTTTTGGATCCCAAGAAAAATCCTTGTCGAGCTTTTCATTATATATGTCCACCAGTGAAAAGGAGTTGAATTGTCAATTACCCTCCCATTTATAAGCTTCTTAAATAGTAGTCATCAACTTCCAAGACATTCGAAAGTCTTGAGTTTTAAATTTTTCATTAATTGTCAAGATACTTTATGTGGGGCAATTTTTGACCACTCTTGAAAATTTTCAAGATTATTTGAGTATTTTATACATAATATTAAGATCATTTTTTTTGGGTGAAAATTAAACAATGAAAATTTAAACATAAATTTTTTTTAAAAAAAGGGGGTAAGAAGAGTTTTTATATTTGCATCGCTTGCATCTGCATCACAAGAAATACATTCATATTTATATCACTTGCATTGATATTTGTATAAGACATTTGCATTCACACCATAAGAAGAATTTGCATTTGCATCATGGCATCTGCATCCTAAGAAAAGTTATTTGTAGGGGCACTACATGAAAAGGACATTGTCATTTACATTGTGAAAAAGTCAAATTTATCAAGCATTTGCATTCTTACGTTGGCATTGACATTTGCATCGACATTTTTATTAGCATCATTTGATGAGAATAGACATTTGTATCATGTTTGCATTTATCAACTTTGTAAGTATTAAAAAAAAAGAGAGCATGTTTTTAAAGTTTTAAAGTCTCTGTTTAAGAAAAACCATTCTCAATCAAGATTTCAAAGCCTCTGTTTAGAGGGAACCTTCCTAAAAAAAAGATCTTTAGAGTCTAAAAAATCTCTAATCAGGTGAAAGCCATGTTTAAAAAGATTTTTAAATTTTTAAAGTTTCATTGCCTCTGATTATGAGGAGCATTCAAAGATTTTGAGATTTGTAAGTCCTTCGGGTATAATCTTTAAGATCTCTGGGCATAATTTTCAAGACCTCCGGGCATAATCTTTAAAGCCTTTATGCACAATTTTCAAGACTTTTAAGTAAAAGATTTTCAAATTTTTAAAGTTTCATTACCTCTAATTATGAGGAGCATTAAAAAATTTTAAAATTTGTAAGACCTCCGGACGTAATCTTTAAAGCCTCTGGGCATGACTTTCAAGATTTTCAGGCAAACAACTTTTAAAATTTCAAAGTTCACAGATCTCAGATTAGAAGGGCATTCAAAGATGAGATTTTTAAGACTTCCGAGCATATTTTCGATTTGTAATGTTATCTCGATCGATTCCTTATCTTTCGACTTGTGGTGTTATCTCAGTCGATTCTGCAAGACCTCCGAACATGATTTCTAAGACCTCCGAGCATAATTTTGATTCGCGATGTTATCCCGATCGATTTCTTATTTTTTGACTTACGGTGTTATCCCAGTCGATTCTGTAAGACCTTCGGACATAATTTCTAAGACCTCCGAGCATTCAATTCACGGTGTTATCCCATTCAATTTTTTATTTTTTGACTTGTGGTGTTATCACAGTCGATTCCGTAAGACTTCTGGGCATAATTTTGATTCGCGATGTTATCCCGATCGATTCTTCATTTTTTGACTTATGAGATTTGTCCCAGTCGATTCTGTAAGACCTCCGGGCATGATTTCTAAGACCTCTGAGAATAATTCGATTCGCGGTATTATCTCGATTGATTCTTGATTTTTTGACTTACGATGTTGTCTCAATCGATTCTGTAAGATTTTCGGACATGATTTCTAAGACCTCCAGGCATAAATTCGATTCGCAGTGTTGTCTCGATCGATTCATTATTTTTGACTTACGGTGTTATCTTGATCGATTCTATAAGACCTCCGAGCATGATTCTTAAGACCTTCGAACATGATTTTTAAGATCTCCGGACATAAATTTAATTCATGATGTTATCTCGATTGATTCATTATTTTTTGACTTACGGTGTCATCCTAATTGTTTATGTTTTTTTCAAAAAAAAATTCACGATTTGCTTTCAGACAAAATCGTTGTCTTTATCTTTGCCCTATTCTTGATTCTTAATAATATGCAAAAAAGGACAGCTGTAGACACCGATTTTATTCGAATCTACTATTAATAATAATAATAAATATATTTTTTTAAAAATAATTATTAATTTTATAAAAAAACAAAAAATAGAAAAATAGAAAACGGCAGAAAGCAGGGTGGTTGATGCTTGGTACCAGTCACCCTACAGCCACCACTAGCTGCCCATGCTCACCAGCCTACAACCACCCTACAACCACCACATGTTTCCCTTTTGAACTCCTTAAAAACCTTTTCCCCTTGCTCTCTCGGATCTCATTTTTTGAAAACTCTCTCAGACATCCCATCTTGAAAACCTTCTGACAAATCTTCGAAACCTCTAGACATACTGCCCACAACACCCTTTCAGACACTCAGACACATAAAAAAAAAAAACCTTCAACCCACACCAACCACGAAAACAAAAACACAAAAACAGAAACAAAAAAAAGACAAACAGTCCTCCTCATAGGGAGTAACCTCAGCATCGAGCTCCCTGTAAAAACAAAGAAAACAAATCAGTTTTAGTCTTAAAAAAAAAAAAGCAGAAAACTTCAAGCCTCGATCTACGACGATCGGGGCAGTTTCTAGCGAAAAAAAGCTAGATCTGAAAAAAATACATTGAAGAGAGTTGCCAAAATAATTTTTGCATTTTTCGACGATCGAAAACCACTGGCAGCGATTGCCGGTGGTGACCCAGGTGATTGCCGGAGCGGTGGTCCGACGATCGGACGACGAGAGCCCCAAAGCTCTCTTTCCCTTTTTTTTTTTTGAAATAGGAGAAGAATGACCAATTTTTTTTTTGTTTTATATAGAAGGCTACAGTCCAAAACGACATCGTTTCAGTCAAGGAAGATTGACGCGTTGACCCGGATCCGACCCGGGATTCGTGCAATCCGACCCGTTGACCTGCTCTTCCAACAGCTGCTGATCGATCCAATTGAACAGTATGAATTGGATCGAACCGTAGACTTCCACCAGAACTGCAGATTAAATCGCCAAACCGGTTCAGATCGACTTTGACCGGACCTTTGACCGGTCCGGTTCAAGTAAAAAAATTTTTTTTCTTTTTTAAATTTTATTTTTTAAATTTTTTATATATTATTATTTTTGTTATTTTAAGTATATTTTTTATATTTATGCATGATAAGTTCTTAAATTTGTTATGATAAATGTTTAATTGTTTTAATAATAATAAAATTAAAAACAAGTAATAATTAAAAATATATATTAAAAATGCTAAAATAATAATAATAATAATTATTATTATTATTTCTACCTAGATGTTAGAGGAAATAAAAAAAAAATTTCTAAAGAAATAATTTTGCCTAGATATTGAAAAATTATTATTAATAAATTTTCATGAAAAAAATAAAATAATATATATAAGAAATTTTTAATTAATTTTCAAAAATCATTAAAGTCAAACTTGCTTCGAAAATCTGTCTAGATATTGGAGATTTTTAAAGATGTTCGTATTTTCTTAAAAATGAAACCTTAAACACTAATTTTTAATTTTCAAAATCCTAGGTTTTTAAAATCCCTAAAATCCAAAATTTCCTAAAATCTAAAATCCTAAAATTCAAAAATTTAAAACCGAAACCTTAAAATCTTCAAACTCTAAAATCAAAACCCTAAACCTTCCATACATTAAAACCAAACCCTAAAACCTTCAAAACTTAAATCCAAACCCTTAAAATCTAAATCTTCAAAATCCTGAAACCTTAATCTTTAAAATCTCTACTGAAGCCCTTACTCAAAACATCTTAAAAATCCTAAGGACACGTGTGAAAATTTTATTTGAAGCAATTTGTTCTCGAATGTCGCATAGATGATGGGATATTTAAGAAATTTTACTTTGTTAAGTCTTTTCACACGATTTCGTAATTCACATTACTAATAAGATTAATAAATAAAAAGTATAACAGTAAATTGAGATATTAAATATAAATAGTCGCACCTAAGCTCTGCCTAGATATTGAAGAGTCGGAGTTACCTCATTATACTTAAAAATCTAACTTTTAAATTGCATCTCATCCTACATAACATTCATTGACATACATACGTTAGAATGTTATTATCAGTATTTATTTGTACTATTATGTCTTTAATTTTTATTTACTACTTGGTGATAAAAATATTTTATAATAAAAAAAGAATAATACTTTAAAAAATTGTTATATTACAAAATAAAATAAAAATAACATTCTGAAAGAAATAATTCTTGGTATTCTGTGTAGATGTTGGAGAGTCATCAACAATTTTCTAAAAAGAGTGTTATTTCATTTTAAAGATTGTTATGTTAAATCTTAAGCGAAAATAGTTATTTTAAATTCTGTCTAGATGTTAGTGAATTTTAAGATAATTCTTTAACTTAAAGATTTTTTCAATATTTATAAATAAAAATTTTAGCAAAAATATTTTTTAAAAATAAAAAAAATTAGTATTAAATTTCAAGTCAAAATCATTTTTATCTAACACAAAAAATAGCACATAATTAAATGATATCAATTTATGGTTGTTGTAAAGGTGCTAATTTTTTTTCACATGTAATCAACTTTCGGACCTAACTTGATTTTTCGTAAACCAAAATTTATCTTTTTGATAAATTTTAAATCCGTTTTTATAATTTTATTAAAAAAATAAATTTTTAGATGATCAATCATACTTTAATAAAGATTGATGATGACTCTCTCATTTATTTTAATTTTAAAATTTATTTATATCTTACTATCTCAAAATCGTTACAACATTAAATTTCTTACACTAAGGTGCAAGCTTGGGTACTTACGTTCCATTGGATGTGGAAAAAAGCAGTGGCTGAGAGATAAAGAAGAAAGGGATTCTATAATTGAGATGTATTCCAAAAATATGAACAGGGTTGCCAACCGATTGAAAAAGGGTATGGTAGGTGAAAGGGGGTGGTCTAAATATTATTAATAATGTAATTCAAGACGAAAAAAAAAACTAAAATAATAAAATTTTTTTGAATTTTATCCATTTATATAGGTAAATTTTTATATTTTTATTATATTCAAATAAATATTTGATCTTTAATTTACATCAAAATAAAATTTTAAATTTTAATTTGTATTCAAATTAAGTTATTATATTTTAATTTATATCTAATAAATTATAAATATAAATGAAAAATTTATTTAAATATAATAAAAATATAAAAATTTATTTAAACAAATAAATACTTTAAAAGCTTTTTTAATATTTTGATAAAAAAGTGGTACCTTTTGCTTTTGCCTAGGTTCCTTCTTGATGGCGGTTGTTGAAAGAAGACAGCCCTTGAACATTTCCATCACGTGGGAAATTTTAGGTACACATATTCCAGATACAATGAGCGAGAAACTTTGCACACACGTCTATGATATTCCATTTTAAGTTTTTCCTTTATCTTTCTTGTCTATTAAGAAAGCAGTTTTGATTTTTATATATTTAATATTATAAATTTAATTATTTTATAATATTGATGTAACATGCTTTTATTATAAAAATAAATAAATTAAATAAAATTTAAGTTTTTTAAAAAATATTATAAAAACAAATAAATTAAATAAATTTTAAATTTAAAAATAAAAAAATTTTCAATTTTGAAACATAAAAAAGAGGTGAACACTTAAAATTAGACTGAGATAATACGTATAAAAATCAAATCTAGATCAATAGATTCATGTAGCCGGATGCCGCCTTATCTACCTGCTTTGGACCATTTATGTGTCAGACTCGGTATTGTTAGGATTAAAGCTTACACTTTAGAAAATGATAATAAATAAAATAAAAAATATATAAAATTTATAATGATTCACTTTCAATCTAAAATTATATCATAAAAAATATTCTCAGCGGGCCCCCTAATTAAACATAATTAGAATAATTAAATTATATGTACAAAGATCTCAAAATATCCATATTAGTAATATAAATATAAAATTTGTTTAGAAAACTGTCCTTAGTACTAAAAGAGGGTTTATTACCCTTTTCGCCCTCACATCAATCTTATCATAAAAAATGATTTGCGTATTAATTCTACGTAAAGATAATCAATGTCAAATTAAATTTAGGCTCTACACACCATAAAAAGTATATATCAATTCAATTTTATTCAAGGAAAACCTTATTCATAGCACCATACTTTCTAGTAGCATATACTAGTCCATTTTACAAAGTATACCATTTTGTTGGTATTGTAGAAGAGAAAAGGAAATTACCTTCATTTGAAAGAAAATCAAGCAAGGGCAGAAGATCAAGTCCTGATTTTTTTGTTGTTACATTTGAATTTTTTCAAAAGTATTATGGCATTTGAATTTAAATTATAAAGTAAAATATATTTAAATTCTTGAGTTTTAAGTATAATTCAACTCAAATCCATTAGTTTAAAAAATAAATATCCCATTTCAAAACTTTTTAATTAATAGGTTACTAAAGTCTTTTTGTCAATTAACTTCGTTAAAAGGTTCATTAAAAGATCATTTTATCTTTGCAAAATCAATTTCTTTAAATACTCACATAAAATAATTATTTATAATAATAATTTTTTTCTTAAAATATATTAATAATATATAAAAAAGATTTTTAGGTGTAATATATAAAAACAAAATTCACAATTATAATAAGAAAAAATGTTATAATAAGAACATATAACATATAATAAGCAAATACTCATATAAAATAATTATTTATAATAATAATTTTTTTCTTAAAATATATAAAATATATTACTAATATATAAAAAAGATTTTTAGGTGTAATAGATAAAAACAAAATTCACAATTATAATAAGAAAAAAATGTTATAATAAGAACGTGTAACATATAATAAGAAAAAATATTTGGTTGAAAAAATGTTATTTATAATTGTGAATTTTGTTTTTATATATTATAGCTATAAAACATATAAATATAATAAGCAAATACTCACATAAAATAATTTTTTATAACAATAATTTTTTTCTTAAAATATATAAAAAGATTTTTAGGTGTAATATATAAAAATAAAATTTAAAATTATAATAAGAAAAAATGTTATAATAAGAACATTTAACATATAATAAGAAAAAATATTTGATTGAAAAAAATGTTATTTATTATTGTGAATTTTGTTTTTATATTTTGCACCTAAATTTTTTTTTATATATTATTAATATATTTTATATATTTTAAGAAAAAAATTATTATTATAAATAAATACTTTATGTGAGTATTTGAGGATATTATTTTGAAGGGGTAAAATAATTTTTAAATGAGTCTTTTATTGGAGTTAATTGACAAAATGATTTTAATATCGAAAAGTTTTTGGACGGAATGTTCATTTTTCAAACTAATGGACCTAAGTTGAATTATATTTAAAACTCAAAGACTTGGATGTATTTTATCTTAAATTGTAATGTTTGAATTTGAATATACAATAAGACAATCTCATATCATATATTTGTATAATCTGTACGTATATACTTTGATCCTTAATAACAGATTAATCTATTCAAACACCATTACATTTCTTTTATATAATTATATGAAAGAGAGAATACCTCTTCTTTTAATTTTAAAAGATACTAATTGTACCAAGTTTCGAGCTGAGAGTTTTCCTATCCTAATGCCAAGGGTCAATTCGGCTCCTTTAGGTACGTACCAAGCTTATAGATGAAAGAGAGAATATCTCTTCTTCTAATTTTAAAAGATACTAATTGTGCCGAGTTTCGAGCTGAAAATTCTCCTGTCCTAATGCCAAGGGTCAGTTCGACTCCTCCAGCTACGTACCAAGCTTATATCGTCAACCACATCACTGTTGATCAAATTTGGAATTCAACAGGAAATCAGATATTGAAGTTTTGCTTTCAATTTTATGTGGTGTTCATTGTAAAACTGCTACTTGAAAGGGATAAAAAAAATAATCCGAACCTGTCCCACTCCTTCCTAGCCATTATCCATATATACTTCCGATGTATCCATGGTTTTCTTATCCTAATTATGTTCAAGAAAGTATGGTTCTCCTTATAGATCTCCACTACTCCTACATATATTTCATAACATCGTATCAGAAATCAGTCCAACACGCAACAAGAGAATTGCTCTTACAGTAGAGTCATAATTTAAAAAAAAAAAGAAGAGGTTTTTATTATATCAAAAGATAAAATGCAAATGTGACCTTTCCTTTTTCAGACAATGACTAGTGGTTGATTAGATTTAGAAAGGCTGTTAAAAATTTATCTCAATCAACAGTTCAAACCTACAATAACATGACATAAACATTGTTCCTCAAACATTTCTTTTTCAACTTCAACTGCTGATAAAAATGAGTCATGTTATTTTTGTTCAATTCATTAATCTAATTGCCTTATTTGACTAAAAAGATAAAATCATTCTAGCATTTTAGAAGTTTAGTACAATTGATTTATATAATCACTCTAAAAGAATGATATTTAATAAATTTAAATTTTAATTTTAACACATATATATATATATTTATTTTTCAAACTACAGTCTCCTTTCTACCATAGTTAGCTCTAAAAAAAACCATTGTTATTCTAGATCATACTGTATGGCAGGGGATTCTAAATTTGAGTTATAATCTAATTTTTGACATGAAAGGCTAGTTAAATATATCAGTTGTGAGGCTAGTTTGATTTCACATTTCAAGATTTTGATTGCTCTAATATTAAACAACGTTATACCTACTTACTCGATCATTAAAGTTAATCTCTACATAATATACGCTTAATTGTCATGTTATCACTAAAAATGATCGATATCTAGATTTTTTATCATAATACAGGTTTGCTTTCACTCCTTCACCTATAGATAGGCTCACCCAACTACTTCTACTACTACTAATATCTTATTAGAATATCACCTCACAACAAAAATTGATTTTCTGTCTAGACTGATTAAATACAATCTACACTTATTAATATAGCCTTTTCCTCGAGTTCTACATAAATTTTCTATCAACTCTCAACAATTCTAATCTCATCACCCTCGCTATCTCATGTATAAAATAAAAAGGAAGTTTAGATACAATTTTTTGAACTCCTTTTTCTTAAGTTTTTTTACATTCTCTGCAACTTACTTTTCTCTTTAAAAAAATTTTAGACACTTTACTAATTTAAGCGTCCGAACGTATCCAAACAAATCAACTCCGACACCCTTAATCAATAGGCGCCATATATATATATATATATATATATGTATAGAGAGAGAGAGAGAGACAAACACACACATGAGAGGCTTTTGAGATGCGCATATGCCATGAGACTTAAAAGATCATGCGATTAGGGACTAATCATGTGGAGACATAGTGGGTTGGGCCTTTTACCAATTTCAAAAGTAATTCTCTGCTCAATCATGATTACAAATAATAAAAACAAGTCAATTCGGAGTTAAAGAAATGATAAATGCCAAGCAATTTGAATTTAGAAAAAGATTAATCATTATAAAAAGAACAAGTTGTTTAAACTGTATAATTTGTTTGTCTCAAGTGGCAATCTTTAATATATAGCCTAGAACAAATTAGTGCTCAACCACAAGGTCTTACTAGGTTCAAGAAATGATGAAGCAGGATAAAATATGGCCGTGGATTTTTGGTCATTTCTGACACGCCATAGAATTATTCTCCGACCTAGCTAGTTCTTGCTCTGGCTCTTCGTCTTGCAGGGCAAGTAATTGGATATCATCAGCGGCATCATCTTTGGTGTCTATACGAATGCAATAGCACCGCTCTAGAGACATGAAGAATGCTGCAGCTAACCCATTCATGAGCCATGCGGCCACTCTATCCAGTTTTCTGCAGGCAGGAACACATGAGACATGGCTTGTAGGGATCTGGATCGCTGGCTCGATCGCCGGAATGAATTGATTCCCTTTCCAATAACACCAGTTTGTGCAACTCCTGGCCAAGGAAAAAACAATAGCATCCATTTCAGTTGGTTTTGAAATTTTAAGACAAATGCCTAGCCATGCTTAAAAAGGGTGCTTGCATGGAATATTAGCAGGAAACCAATGGGCTAAAAAAATTCTCTACAGCACAACTACTTTTTTTTTTCCCACAAGAGCATCATAAATAATCATCAATTGGGGCCAATTAACTACTTACTTTGATATTAAGAGATCCTATTTGTGATGCATACTAAAGCAGAAATGTAAAACCGCATCATTAACTCAAGCAAAGAATCAGGCAGGAGGAAACAAATAACGTCCATAATAACATCTCAGGAGGGTACATGTATTGCCAAGATTATGGCAAGATATATATATATATATAGATATAGTCCACACATGCTTTTTTCGCTCAGAAAAATCTCTAACCCTCTACAATCCGATTATGACTGAATAGAGATAATCAAGTTATTAACGATAGAATAATCCCCCAAGCCCCCCCCCCCCCCCCCCCCCCCCCCCAAAAGAAAAAAATTCCTAACAGGTGAACTAATTTAATATATAGAAGATTTAAGGTTAAACAATTTCGTTAAATTGAGGATAATTTGTATGTTTGTAAAAAAAAAGAAAAAGAAAAAGAATACAATTTACACTAGGAGGATAGCAAATGTTATACCAAGAATATGTATATACCCTTTTAGTATTACAATCAAAATGGCCTAACATAAGGTTCAATTGAACGTGGTGGGAAAGGCTTCTGTCATGCTATAATTTCTTTTTGTGATTATATTCTTAAGACTTTATCCTATTATAATTCATAAAATAACATCACGGCATGATAAGAGTTTCTTCCATCACGTTGCCAAATGAACTTACTGTATATTTGATGCATTCTTGCAATTACTTAAGAGCATTTTTCTTTTTCTTTTGGTTAATTAATTAGTAATTATGTTCAAAATTTTTTTGGAACACCCCTTAAATTTTAAAGCATATTTGCAATCCAATAACCTCAAAAGTATTTAAAGAGTTACCCTGAAATTGAATTAATCAACCAAAAGCCAACTAGATTAATTCTTTAAAATACTGTCAAAGGAGAAAAAAAGAAAAAGAGTATAGTAAAATATAATTATGCTACTGTTCACATATTTTAAGAGGTTTTCCACGATTCTTTTTTTAAGGAATAAAAACACAAGCAAGAATCAGGTAAAGCATAACTTACAGATTGAATTGAAGAATTTACACTACTAGAATCTAATACCATAATCTGAGTATAATTTGATAGTTTAAAAGCTGTTCTTTGCTGGGAAATTACTTTAAGAATCCCCAAAGTAGATTGGACCAACTTCAAACTCCAAAATCGTTGTTCAAGCTATAGTAAAAAACTATTCAGGTTTGCAACACATGTCAATCTGCCATAGTTATGCAGCCCGGTCTAATAGTGATGGGCCGGACCTAGGGCTCGCCTTCAAGGTCTTTTCAAAGTCTTTTGACTGCAGGCCGGCCAGCTTGAGGTTTATAGTTTTATAGTTACTTCAATTCTTGTAGTCCTTGGGACCAATCACGAACATGATCCTTGCCCTAATATTGTGTCAGTGACCATTGATTTCTTAATTATAAAACATTTTCTCCTTTGTAGACAGAGGAGAATTCATAAAGTATCGCTTTGAACTATTACAAATTTACAATAAACCTTATAAAACCAAAACTTTTGAGCAATAAGCACACTAAACAATATATATCATCTTAAATTTCATTTTTTTTCATATTTGAAATAGTCAAAATTTAAATTCTAATAAATTTAATTAAAAATCTAGTATTACATTAACAGATTATATAATTGTAAGTTATTTTTTATTAATTAACCAACCTTTTGTCTAAGTAAATCATTAAATGAGACCCAAATTGCTATCACTTTCTTGTTGACTGCATAATTTTGTCACTCTCAAAACTTGCATGTTTTCATGCATATTTATATATACCATCAAAATCATGATTGTTTAAAAACGTTTCATTACACTTAAAGATGGAGTTTGCAGTTGAAAATAATTTTAACATTTAGCAAAGGACAGAGAAAAATGTAACCCTCACAAGTTTCTTTCGACGTCTTTCCCTTTCTTTCTTTTTCCAACTTAACGTAATTAGGCTGCAAAGCTACACTAAAACTGATTTTAGTGAACTGAAATGGTGTTTGACTAATGGCCTAATAATAGCATCCTGCTTCCGATAGAAGTAAGTCATCGACAAAACACAATGCCACTATGTATGTTATGGTTTCAAAAACTTGTGGTCGAAACATTGGGCCCTGCTGTTATGGGAGAGTAAGACATTTCAGTTCCATATTCTGCACTGACCTTCAAAGTCGGTTTATAATTTTATGTATATTAATGTTGGTGGGACTCAAATGACAATAATTTGATGTCAAAATTAACCCCACTACGAATTTTATTTGATTCTTGAAGATCTCATTTGTCTTCATCACTTTTCATGAAATTCATCAATTTACGAAATCGATCTTTCATCTTTCTTCATGATGTGAAACTTCTTATTAATAAATCTCAACTCTCAAGTGTCAACATATATATATATATATATATATATATATATGAATGTGTTGGTTGAGTCTAATCGTGTGATCATTTTCAGCCCCGGATACGTATAATTAGACAATTATAATGAGACATGAAATATGGGTGCCCATGGCATTATCGTTTTGTGATTAGTTTTTGTTTCCAGCCGATTGAAATGGTCAGATAAGGAAATCATAGATTCATAGAAAATCTAGAGATTCAAACAATAGTGGCTAGAGACTTGGCAACTTTTGGAAAAAATGCTTGCAGGCAGCAAAGGGTGTCGGACTATGGATAAAGCCTACCGGATTTGTCATGGATTCTCACAGTAAAAGACTAGAGAATTACTCATCAATTTTTGTACTGCTAAACACTCAAAAGGATAAGGATCGATTGGCTTGCTGACTTTGATTGGCCATTTCTTCTTTTTTCTTCACAGTATGGAGCCCAGACAGGACAGCATTATTAGCAGTCTTATTCTACTGTTATGTGAAGAGAAAGCAACTCCTATTTTTTCCCTAGTACTAAAATAATTGAAGGCAGAGAAGCAAAATTTCGAATTTGGTTATTGCAACTTAACTGAGATATTTTAGTAAAAAGCCGCAAGATATGGTTTTAACATCATCATATATATGTTATAGTATCATTTTTCATTGGACTATAGGAACAACTATGGGAACCAGAACAAGGAAAAAAGCTGTAAAATGCTCTCTGGGCCATTGGCTGAATTGATTAGTGTTGCTCTGCTCATGTCAGATCAGCTGCTTTTATTACCTGCAGGAGCTACAAAAACTGATGCATATATAGATTACCGTTCTTTATATTTAAATTTCAAGTGGCTAAAGTGCAAATATGTGGTGACATCTTTGCAATTCTAAAATAATTTGATGACTATTTTAGAGTTAAAGCATAATTGCTAATAACCAATACTCAAGATTTAACAATTTTAAGTAATAGATTAGTATAATACTTGTTTTCTCGATCTTTAATAGAGAATTGTTGTCTAAAGTTTGATGTCGATGCCCATTCAAGAAAGAGAAGAAACCTTTCAAGACGATCTAATTTATAGTTAGTTCAATTCCCCTTCTCCCCTTGGCTTAGGCTGCATTTGGATTGAAATGGAGCTGCGTTTACCATGAAAACCTCTGTCAACTGCACTGTACAGTGCAAAAAAAATGCATTTGGCTTGCATGAATGGTGAGGTAGAAATGCAAGTTCACCGTGCTGTGGCTCTAAAATCCAACTAACGCTTCAAGCTCCAGTGAAAAAAACTCACCACCGGTGAATCCTATTTTTCCGCAAAAGCCCTTGTTGTATTTTTTTTTTTAAAAAAAAAAAATTTTAATGTAGCAATGAAAATTTATTTAATCTATTTTTGTTCATTTTTATTTGATTTTGTTATTTAAAAGTTTTTTTTCATTTCTTTTCATTTTATTTTGAATAAAAATAATTAATATTTTAATATAAATAATTATTATCAATTTTAAAAAAATCATTTTTATATATTGTTATCAATTTTATTAATTTTTAAATATTTATTAATAAAATTATTATTTGAAATAAAACTAATATTGGTATTTTTAATTATTTATTAATTTTATAAATATAAAATGATTTAAATTTTTTATTTTATATAAATTTTAATATAATATCTTTAATGATTATTTTCTATTTTCACTATTTTTTATCTCACCACCACTATTGCGATTATATCTAAACATATATTTCATCACTAATTTTAATTTACTGTTATAATATTTAATTTTATTATTATAATAACTAATCTTACCTCCATTGCTGTTTTTATTATCATTAGAACTAATTTCATCGTCTATCTAAATGGACTCTTAACCTCTACGTTTTATGGCTGAATCCCTAATGAAGTATACAAAAAAAAAATACCAAGTGATTGATTTGGGATCAAATATAGCACAAAAACGGCAATGTTTTTTTTTTTTTTTTATTGAAATCTCTTGCAGAATTGACTTTGTAATTTCTGGTATAAATAACTAATTACGCAAACTAAACCTTGCATGATAAAAGGAAAAGATCTTAACTTAGAATTTCAATCCAGCTTTTCAAAGTCTAAACCTTGCCTTTAGCTACCGAAAGGTCACCAACACAAATGGCTTTAATTTCTTTTTTGACTAATTCAAGTATCAGATTTCGGTTAATCTGCAAACACCATTGCCACAGAACAAAATTATATGATTATATTCTCTCCTCTATTACACTCCGGCTAGCTGCTTTGTTTGAATGCTATATTTCTCCCACCTTTCGTTTACTTTTTCTTTCTTATTCTTTTCTTTTTTGCGAAGCCATCTTGCATTATTAATAATTTCTTTCACACGCCAACCATTTTAATTTTAATTTGATATTATAATTAATCTCATCTTCATTATAAAAGACTTCATCTGCTTTTCTCCAAAGGTTCTATTTGATTTAATATTTTCATATATATTGTTTTCATATTTAGACTAACATATTCAACCTCCATGGATGGATAATCTAGAAGGAAAACATCACAAGGGTTAACTAACATATCTTTTGATATCTATTAGGCATTTTTTAATGCATTAATTGTAAATTTATTTCCTTAAATATTATCTTAATTAGTGTCACTAGGTACTGGTTAACATTTAATTTTCATGATTAATTAATTATATAATTTAGAATTTTATGTAATCTTTTGAGTAATCTACCAACTTGTACTTACTAGCACTTTGCCCTTTGTGACAAAATGGTTAAGGCATGTGACAATGACATTAAGGTTAGCTAAAGCTTAATTTATATATGCAACATTCTGTTGTCCTAAGACAAAAAAAAAAAAAATAATAATAATAAAATAAAATGGCGAAAGATCAAAATTTATTGATCTTACGTCTTTGACTAGTTTTCCCTTAATATTTTGTTCTTTTACTCTTTGCTTAAGAACAAATTCATAAATACATCGTATGTTGGGACAATTCCATGAATATTTATATAACGGATAACACAAGAAGGAAATCAATTTACAATCTAAGTCTTATAAAAAATATTTGAAATAAAAAAAATCATATCCTATTTTATTTCTTCTAGTTTCTAAAGTTTTATCGACAATATCATTAGTTATCTTCTTTAATCTAATAGTCAATTTTTTTTTCTAATAATTAAGTTTGTAGATGGATTTTTAATTCGTACATACACACATATATATACATAATGAAATTAAAAATTTGATAATTAAAAAAGCATTTGCATGAATTGAATTTGTTAATTGTTGTGAAATATTATTTCTAAAAGTTTATTTTCCTGCTCTTCATCATCATTTCAAAGCGCAATGATGCTGATTGTTACTTGTCAATAAGCACTCCCTTTATTGTGATTATAAAACTTACACTCCCTTTATTGTGATTATAAAACTTACATTTTACTTGTGAAAAGAATGAAGAATTAATTAACAGTCAATTAAAACTGTAAAAAAAATTAACAGTCAATTAATGAATGAAGAAGATATGCTAAAAGTCCTCAAAGAACCTATCGGTTATTATGCCACTTATTGATGTGCCAAATTTTCTCAAAGCAAAGGGTGAGCTTTCAGACCATCAACTTGTCGTGACATAATCTATGAGAAGATCCAAAAACCTTAATATATGTTGGAGGAATTTAGGTTGTCTTTGGGTCTTCTAGATTGTTGATGCATGTCAAAAGATTTTGATAAATTAACGGAAACATTCCATTTCCACGAATATTGAAAGAATAATTTATGGTTGAGATAGCTTAAAAACTCAGCTCTAGCTAAGCCTGTATAATTATATTGCAAGAATAGGTCTTGAGTTTTTTCTCCTTGTTCGTGTGAACATTTACATTTAAAGGAATTTTTGTTGTCAATATTAAAATAATATCTCATTTCTAAAGACTTTATCCTGACACGCAAATTACATGAAAAATGGATGAATTATATATATATATATATATATATAAGTGTGACCCCAATTAGATAATGTAACGAGCTGGAAATTAAGCAATTGACAAATGCTTTTAATAATAAGGATAATTTGAGGAAAAGATTAAGATTAAGTTTAAGCAAAGCTTAAAAACATCTCTCATCATATTATCCAAAAAAAGTATAATTATTTATAATAAAAAATTTTAACTTTTTATAATGCGATGATATATTTAAATACATATTTTCAAATTTTGTTTGCATTTATTATTCGGATTCGACTCCTCTTCTTATGAATTTTCTAATGGAGAGTCGAGTTCATGTCTTGATATAATGCCATGTGATTAAATTTTAAATCTCACCTAATCAAACGACAGTCAATGACAAATTTTCTTCTGTTAAAGTGTCTTCTCAATCTTTCATATGGTTTAATTCATTTTTCTTTCTTAATCTTTTGGAATAAGCGATTCTTTAGGGTAGATTTTTTTTGGCACATGAAATTTCTAACGTGATAGCCAAAGAATAGATTGTGTTACATTAATATTCTAAGGACCCCAACTATTTGAATCTGCCTGCATCCAAGGAAAAAATACTCTTTAAAGTGTACAATCATTTTCAGAAATTAAAGAACAAACATTTGATACTATAGTTCATTATTTAATGAACCTTAAAAATCATGTGGCTGTGATCATTTATCATGTTACAAAAAAAAAAAAAAAAGAAATCTTACCTAGTGGAATTAATCACTAGCCGTACAAATAGTCCTTTCCACAGCAAAGAATTAAACAGATCTTCCCATTGCATCATATATTAAAAATATTAATCATCATTGATTGCCTGCTTTTAGTCACATATTTTATTCCATCCAAACAAATCCTATTTTCTCTCGCTTTCCCCTTCAACCAAGGCAAGTTTGGCTGTGTTATTCTACAAATGGCGTTGTCAAAACGGAGCTTAGGCAAAATATAAACATTTGAAAACCTTTTTTTTTCCTTTGGAGCTGTTGGTTTTTGGTTTTTTTTCGTAAAATCTACTTCAATTCCACCTTCCCGTTTCTTCTCCGTTTCAAAACCCCAGTTTTAAAACATTCTTGTTTCCCACTACTATCTTTTTCTCTGCTATATTTATCAGAATTCAGTAGTCTTCCCTTCCCACGTCTTCAGTTCACACGCTTTCCTGCCTTCGCTTCTCTATATATTTGCCACCACCAACGCTCTCTTCTCCCTATCTCTTTTATCTTCATAAATCCTTAATCGACTCTCTTTGTTAGTTTTTTCCTTTGCTCTGTAATTATAGTAAAGCAAAGATGGCTAAACTTGCGACCCTTTTCGTCCTCACCCTCCTCCTTGTTTCCACTATATCCCTTGCAGCCCGTTCTGGCCCAGCTTTCCCTAACGATTCTCCTACAAAAACCCAGGCTGAGGTTTGTTAATTTGACTGAGTTTTATCTTCCTTTTCTTCTTCTGTTTTTTTTTGTTAAAGTTATATTGATGGTTTGGGGTTTTGATAGGGTACTGTTGGGACAGAGCAGTCGGCTGAGGCACTTGAAGATAGCTGTGAAGGAGTTGGAGAAGAAGAGTGCTTGATGAGAAGAACCCTTGCTGCTCATATTGACTATATCTATACTCAGAAGCAGAAGCCATGAGACTTTTTCTCTTCTTGTTTTTAACTACGAATTTATTATTATGCATGTTAATTATCTTATAATTAATAACGTAATTAGTCAGGTTTTTCTATTTTTTCTGAAGTTAATAAAATAATGACTTCGGTAAATTTTAATGGAAGAACTTTGTTTTGAGAGATGTTTTTTTCTCAACACTAAGATGACCATTGACTGCTCTGCCTCTTTGCACAAGGGAGAAAGATTAACAGTTGAAATGTGTCAACCAACTTAACTATTTCGTAATTAAAACTTGCACTTGTATCAAGAAATAATTAGGCTCAATTTCATAGGTTGAAATTTGTATTAAGAGGATAAACACCTTTTGTCTTGCAATTTTAGCTTAATTCTATACTTATGCAACATGATATGAAAAAATATATAATTGAAAATTAAACAAATTTTATATGAATTTGATAAAAATAAATATATATATATATATTTTATATTTGATGTATCGGTATAAATTATAACATAATAATTTTTATATTTGATATAAAATAAATAAATATTGATACACATCTTGCTAGATCTACTTAATTCCCCTCAATCACAGTGTTTGAGTTTCAAGCTGATTTTTAATGAATTTCTTAGCAAGAGTGAGTTCTACAGCTTTGGAATTTTGCTGAAAAACAGTAAGAAGGGACAGATAAGGAAATAATAATTCCAATGATAAGTCTAAAAAGAAGTAAGAAAGAAAAAGAAACATGATGCTTGATTCACTTTTTTCTTCACAAAATATTCCATGTAACGAAAGGTCAAAATTTGTGAACTACTAGATCTTCTTTAATCTAGTCTATCTTGAAGGATTTCCCTTCTCTTCTATGATATCATTATTGCTTTGCACCTCAAAAATAGAATTTTGTGAAGATAAAACTGAAGGTTATATGACTATATTATCTAAGTTATTGGAAAATGCATGCACATTTCAATAGGATCAATACTCTTCAAATTAAAAAAAAAAGCAACCGAAAGCAATTTGAACCTATTTTTGCATATGGTAGTCTCTAGCTTCCCCCTAAGCTTCATATCCGTCTTCAGTCAACCACCAAAATAACTTCTAACTCTTTTTGGTTCATTCAAATCAAAAGAATCATGCAGGCATCCAACTAAAAGGAACCAAAAATAAATGGGATTTCCCTTTAGCTGATGGTTTAATGCAGGCTTATACAGTTGAGGAAGATTGAAAACATAGTTGACAGGTTGAAGTTTTTGTTTAGATTTGATTGGCATTCCCGGATGATGGTTTGTTGTTTTACTGTTAAAGCCGGAATTAACAAATTAAAATGAGAAGCCGTAGAAAAAGTTTGCATATATGTTTGATTGACTCATCGACTTGCCGTCAATTTCAAATTAAGCACTTTTTCTTGGCCATAAATTCCAATGGGAGGGATTTCAAATCATTTCTAGAAAAACAACCAAATGGAAAAATTGACATTTTTGAGCTCATGGACCATTAGCATTTGGCTACCCCCTCCTAGCTTTTGACAATACAAAACCAATATGATAAAATTTGTGCTCCTCTTTTGCTTTCCTTTGAACATTATCTAATGCTGACATGGATGCAGTAATATTTATTAACAATTTTTGGTAACTGCAATCAATCTCTTCTTCTATTTCAGATTACATTAAAAAAAAAAGAATCTGATAGTTAATTTATTTTTGTAAAAGGAAAAGCTAAACATATCCGTTTCACACGTTTAACTTAATTAGTATATGTAAAATGTAATTTAGTTATGATCATTCGCAAATTAATTAAGATAATGATATGAAAATGAGAAAAATGATAAATTGATGATGTTAATTTAAGATAGTTTTTGTGGGTTAATGCTAATATGAATAGGCATGTACCAACCAACTATGTATTTATCAAATGTGTCTAAAATTCTTTGTTATATACCAAGTCACTACTCATATACCCTTTCTAAAATAATGTAGTATAAACTTGGCAAATTGCTAGTGTGCAGCCTGTACATTATGTTCTTTTCATTACTTTTGCTATCACCACCTTTTCTTTATAATGACAGATATATTTTAACTTGGTAAACAAAGATTATGTAATTTGAACTGAATTGGTATTAGCTGAGTAATAATATTAGTAGTACTATAACTTGATTTGTTCTTTCACTGGGTCATGGATGATGATCTTTCTGGCTAAATCATCAGCTAGAGCATTAGGTTTCCAATAATGAAATTTCCTTCTAAAGTTGACTCATTTTCATTCAACTGATTAATAAGTCCATGGTCTATCTTCTCTGGTTTTAATAAATCCAAGTTCACTTACCTAAAAAATAATATATTATTTGTTCTTTCAGTATAAACATGATTGAGTTTGCTGGTAGTCTCTCGTTTTATATAAATTTGCTTGAATAAACAAATTACAAATACATATCAATGAGATCCACATGTCCAATGAAAAAAAAAGCTGAAGATAGGAAAATAAAATAAAAAGCTAAGTCAATTGTTGTGAAAGGAAAAGGAAATTATTGAATTTAGCAGTAACCTAATTGATAAAGAGTTTGACACAGTTGGTTAAACTAAAAGGGCTCAAATTGTTGGTCAATAATGGGCGTAATGGACCCTTAATGGGCTTTAAAGCCTGCTTGTTCTTTCATGAAAGGGGGCAATTCAGACAGACTGAGATTGTTCAGCCCAAACCCTGGAAGCTTTGAATCTGTACGTAATGATCATTCCCAAGGTAATTATGTCTTAAAACTTAAATCTTTGATTTACCCATTACTAAATTGATGTAAAAATGTTCCCTTATCAAATTTAATTCAATGAAACCAATATTTGGTGTGATTTCATTTTTGGGTAATTGACTTTGAGGGCTGAAATGTTGAATCTTACCTATGGCGGGAAAATCCATTAACATGAAATGTCAGATAGTTACAAATCTCAGAACAAAAGCAGGTAAAGAAGTTTCAATACGATGACGGCTAAACTTGACTTGTTCCTGATAGGTTCATGTTTGTTAGCCTTTCTGTGAGGATTGTGCAACATTACCTTTCGCCAGATCAGATTCTGGTTATATGCATCATTTTGATTGACCATCCTTTGCATTTGTATGGTATTGGTTTTTATCCGAGCTTTATGACTCTCAAATTGTAGATATAGGTTTCATTTTGGTGCCTCCTAAAAGCTTTAAGTTCTCAATTTGTCACAGGAACTCATGTTTTTGGTTAGTCTTGGAGCTTTAAGCAACCAGGATTTACTAACTTTGTATTATTCCTCTTTTTTTGTTAGCATGCGTGGTAGGCTTAGAGCTCTATAGAAGGCTTAATCCTATTTTACATGTAAACTCTTTTCCTTGTTGAGGTATTTGACTATCTCAATTTTGCAGAATTGGAGTTGTTTTTGGGAAGGCAATATTTGGACCTTCCCTCGATGAGTACTGGAAAAAGAAGCTTCAAGAAGAGGCTGCTGAAAAAGCGAACGCTAACTCAACTTAGCTGATGTCTTTATTAAATATTGTCTGATCTGGTTGTTTCTGAAAAGTGGATAATGGGAGTTCCCCATCCAGTTTGCCATTGAAGATACTTGAGCTGTGTTCAAACATTTGCTACTGGTCTTGATGTTATTCGAGCTGATATACATGAATGCATTTTGTTCATTTGTTTCATACCAAAAAGTAGCTAATAATAGTGATTGGCAATAGATTTACTAATTACTAGTGAGAAGAACCAAGAATCAAATATCCCCAATACAAAATTGAACAGATAGATTCAGTACCCAAGAAAACGCTGCACAAATGGACCCAAATCCTTGACCCAAATCTAAAATGTAGGAAGAGTCTAGAAGAACCAAAATTAAGATGATAATGCACAAAGTAAGCCCAAAACAGGTGATGTCTTGCCGCTATGCTAAAAGGGGAAGATGTATTTATGGTTAGGATATGCATATAGTTTACTTTGCCACCAGCTGCAGCACAAGTGAAAAAGCAGATTTGATCCAAATTAGGATGGTCTTATCTTATCTAAACAATTGCAGGCATCCAAAAACACATAAGCAAAGAGAGAAAAGCAAGCAATTGCCATGCTATGATGCTCTGGCGGAACCCAAAAAATGGCTTATCCCCGCTTAAAGGATTCACAATTCTGTGGCGCATCCTGGCAAGCTTCATTGTTGTGCCAGCAGAGCTTATAGGTGGGAAAAGGTCATATCCTGGAGATGGTTATTATTCAATTCATTCAAACTACAGGGGAAAATAACCAAAGACAAGTTACTTGGCCGACCATTTTATATGTACGAAAGCAGCATACATTTAAGAGTTCCGTACTTCCCAGTATTGCCTCGATGGCTACATTCAATTAAATCAAGCAAATTTACAGTCGATATATGGCAGACATTAATGCTTCTTCTGGTTGCAGAAGTAAACTCGAAGCATTAAAGGCCAAAAGCGTAAGCAGTAGAATTCAAGGCAAAGCTTACTATACAAGTGTTGCAGAATGCAGATTAGAGATTGCCAAAAGCTATTGTTCTTCTTCGAAAATAAAAACTCAATTGAATCCAGTCTACATTGGTGGGAGTCCTCCCAAGTTTCAGCGTACGACACCTGCGTTTTATGACTGAAACTACGCTCTAAAATGGAGCCTTAAAATATTTGTATAGAGCAACATAATAAATAGCCAAATAGGTACAAGCAATGAAGCAAGATTCCCATTTCTTTCCCATTGTCTAACAATGTTATTAAATTATGAAAGCAAGTGGTTCACTGATGTGAAAAGAGGATTAATTTCCTGTTGTCAGAAGCAACATTGAAAACCTCTGGGAGAAAAAAAAAATTCACTAAAAACTGGTTTTGTTCTAGATAAATGGCAATCCATTTTATGTAGCGGGTTCTAAATATCACTAAAAAAGTCTAAAATTTTCCCCAAATGTACTGATTTCCTTCCAAATCTTTTGAGCAATCTTAGTTAAATTGTGGAGATTAGTCCTAGCTAAAGCAGATCACTTGGAAACAGCTACACCTCGCAAGTATTATTGCCTACTCGTCAAGCACCCAAAAATAGAAAAAAAAAAAAAAATCAGTAGTCCAACTGTAGCTCCAGCCCAGAAATTAAAGGAGTAAAGCTCAAAACCACCATGGTTTACCACGCCATCAACAACTACGCTCAGCTGACTGGGGAAAATAATGTCCTACATTTGACGCTGCAAAGTTCTTATATATATATAAAAAAAATGGCTAAATCCCCTTCCAAACATAAGGAACAAGCCTGGGACACTAAGAAAAATTCCCAGTCACAATTTGTTTTTTACCCACGTGGTGATCAACGGGAAAGCTGGAGCCCCTGAAACAGCGTGGTGACACGTGAACTACGGCCTCGTACGTGGCTAATCGTCATCGAGAGTCCCGGTCTTCCTACCTCCTCCTCCTACGTAACCCAGTAAAAAAAGCAATTTCTATATAAATTGTTAGGAAAATAAACCCAAAGTGCCAATGTGAAAGAGATCGGTGTTTTTGTTTTAGTTTTTGACTTTTTGGTTTGTCACGACTTTGGCTTGAAACAATTAACCAGCAAAGAAAAAAACCAAAAAAATTAAGGTTAGGATCACTTCGGAGGGTTTCCAAGGTGGGATATGAGTTTTTTTTTTTTTTTTTTTATCAACTCTCCATTTGTTTCGGTTTTGTATCTCTGTTACCGAGAAAAACCTTTCCATTCTTAGCAAAATCACAGGGAAAAGCATAAAAGATTTTGGGGTTCTGCAGTTCAACCCAATTTTTTCATATGTCTCTCCCTTTCCATAGAAAGGAACATGGTGACTATAAACCTTATCATCACATGCAATTTGTTTAGTATTTTCCTTTTTTTTTTTTTCATCTGTCTATACGTTTCTTCCTTAAAATTTCGTGTTTGAAAAACACTTTTTTTGGGGGGGGGGGGGGGGGGGGGAGGGTGGAGTTGTTTATATGTTAATATGTTTCTTTTAAACCACTCTTATGATTGTGGAGAATTCAAAGATTTCCTTTCCTTCATTTCTTGCATTTATTTTTGCATCGACATTATCCAGAATCACTTGGTTTTATCTCAATGACAACAAATTCAACAAGCCAAAGCTGCAGAAATTTCCATATCAAAGAAAAAACAGTTGTCTTTGCAAAGTCTAAATATTATCTTTTAAAAACCAAGCTGGACGCCGCTTGCTTATAATTTCCTCCATTTTATACATTGTTTGTTCACACGCTTCCATTTTTTACAAGTATTTTCCTGATTTGAATATTCTAAAACATCTCTAGTATATAAATGTATATTGATGCATATGCATGTTTCATGTTTCTTAAGACTTTACTCGAAGAAAACTTGAAAGTTGAAAGCTCTCTTCAGACATTAAAGAAAGAAGATGGAGATCGTTTACCAGCCCTATGTTGATCCTGAGTTTGAATCCCTTTTTGAAAGAATCCATCCTCCCAGGTATAGTACTGCAAGCAAATTACAATTAAGTTCGTCACTTTCTTTTTAATTTCCTTCAAGTAGGATTTATTTATGCTTCATTTAGATGGTGGACGAGAAAAAATTTATAATTGAAACCCTGTAAGTTTGGTGAAACCAATGATTTCTAATTAGCCGGGTTCCGTATTTACAGGGTTTGTATCGACAACGACGCATTCCGGGACTGCACGCTTATTAAGGTTTTATCAAATATCTTCTTGTTTAAGGTTTATAATATTAAAAGTAAATTTAATCTATATATGATATTTTTTAAGAAGATAAGTCTTCGTTTATGGATTTCATTTTGTTGGGTTTTGTTTAGTGTTTTTGGATAATGGAGTTGGTCCAAAAGTAAGCTAGAAAGGTTTAAGATTCCACCCATAGATGTGTGAAACCGATGGAGAAGCTATATATATATATATATTTATATGTGTGTGTGTACACCACCTTGATCAAAGATTTCATTTATCTTGGAATCAGGCACTATATCATTTGTTCTAATCTTAATCAAAGTTCATTAAAGCAAATCAATCTATTTGGAAATTAATACTAAAATATTTAGTTGGAAAGTTGGTAGCGCGTTAGATATAGAAGGGAGAGAGTTTTTTGAGGAACCGACTAGAGAACCATTAGAAATCGAGTTCCAAAGGAAAGTTAGACAAAGGAAAATACAATAAGAGCTAAAGATGTAAAATTCGGAGGAACTATTTATAGTTAGCATTGATTAATTTCTTTAGCTTTAGTGTCGGGATTGCAGCTTCATGCATGGCATGTTAATGTTAAGGAGAAGTCTCTACTATTAGAAAAATACGGACTGACGTAGTGATCATCTAGTTCTTAAAAGACCAGAAAACTTAAGAAAAAACAAACACAATTTCAGGAGGGCAAAATAATCTGTTTGCTATATGCAGTTCTTTTCTAACCAGGCTTCCGAATGGTATAGCATTTAAAAAGCAAGAAAATGGCCTGAGAAATTTAACTTTTTTTTTTCATGTCAACGTTCACAGGTGGATAGTGCAAACAGGCACTGGATTTTGCTAGAGATGGTCCAAGTTTTGACAGATCTTGACCTTGTTATATCCAAATCATACATTTCCTCCGACGGTGGATGGCTCATGGATGGTCAGTGCCCCCCACATCACCCTTTCATCACTTATTCTTCCCCTCCTTTTCTTTAATAATATAAAATATCATTTTAGTATCCACCAAAAAATATCAAAAGGATTTTTCATTTTTCTGTCCTCTTTCATTTTTTTTTCCATTGCTTGCAGTGTTCCATGTGACAGACCAGCTTGGGAACAAACTTACTGACGAGACCCTTATTCTTTACATTCAACAGGTCTCGCTTCTCCATATTTCTGTGATATTAATTATCTTACTGCAACATAAAAAAGCTTTGATTAATTAATTTATGGGATTTTGATTTGTTTTCTAACAAGGAGATGATAGTGACAGGCACTTTGTGACACTAGGAGGAGAGGAGGGATACCAAAGGAGCTACAAACATGCCTTAAAAGAGAGGTAAGGCCATGCCATGTATCAACAGAACATACAGCCTTGGAGATGACTGGGAGGGACCGGCCTGGCCTCATGTCAGAGATATCAACAGCTCTATACGAATTAGGATGCCATGTCACTGCAGCAGTCCAATGGACCCATAATTCCCGCATGGCCTGCATAATCCATATAGAAGATGGGATCCAGGGAGGGCCCATCATGGCGCCGAAACGGCTTGCTCAAGTACAAGAAAAGCTAGAGAGTGTAGTTGAGGCCCATAATGAGAGTGGAGAGCAGAGGAGTGTCCGGTTAACTGCTCCGGCAGCCGGTAGGACACATACAGAGCGGCGGCTTCACCAGTTGATGTATGCCGATAGAGACTACGAGCAGTGTCAAGGCTGCGATGGCAGCTGCAGGCACTGGAATGGGTGTACGAAGACTCATGTGACCATCGAGACATGCAGGGAGAAAGGGTACTCGGTGGTCAGTATGAGGAGTAGAGACAGAACCAAGCTATTGTTTGATACAATTTGTGCCTTAAGTGACTTGCAATATGTGGTGTTCCACGCAGCAGTTAGCTCAAAGGGCTCCATGGCTGACCAGGTACCTTGAAAAGAAGTTCTTACAAATGGCTTGAGATGTTTATCTTTCTTGTCATTTTTTATGGCCTTCAGGTTTGGTTAAACTGTGGTTTACTTCCAGGAATATTTCATAAGGAGGCAGGACGGATGCAGTTTGATTACACAGAATGAAAGACACAAACTTACACAATGTTTGATTGCAGCAACCGAACGAAGAGTCTCCCATGTTAGTGTCATAAAACATGCAACTTGTGCTTCTGCTTTTGGTGCTATAAATCGTATTTTAGTAAATTAGAAGTAACAATCATTTTACGGTATTTTGGTGCAGGGGTTGAGGCTGGATTTATGTACTCAAAATAAGATGGGGTTACTCTCGAATGTGACCAGGGTGTTTCGAGAAAATGGGCTATCAATAAACAGGGCAGAAATTGGGATACATGGGGAGAGAGCAGTCGGATCTTTCTATGTTACAGATGCTTCAGGGCATGATGTAAATCCGAGGACGGTGGAATTGGTGAGACAGGAGATTGGGGGGTCTGTTTTGGTGGTAAACAAGTCCCCCAACGGGACTTCTCGAGCTTCTTCATCAAGTATTAGCAGAAGCGGTAGTGGTGAAGTGGAAGAAAGGCCAAGATTTTCATTAGGAAATTTGTTATGGTCTCAGCTTGAGCGACTTTCAGGGAATTTCGGGCTCATTAAATCATGAGTAGTTCCTAATTCAGGAACTGCTTTCAAGCTGTACCCACGACCTTGTCTGTACATAAGTCTGCATAAATAAAATACTAGGGTTTTCTTAAAAAATATATTGTTCTCTTGGAAGTCAATGTCATCGTCATTGTTTGGTCTACATGTTAAGCTTTTCTTGGAACAGACAAATCAGTAAATGCTTACACTCGAAGCACAAAAGAAACATCATTCTTTGAATCTTTCTCCCATTTGTTCTAAACCTCCCCCAAGATCGCCTATATAATAAGTTTGACTTGGGAAATAGATATTATTACAATTAAGAGCTACATTTTAGTCAAGTTGCCTAAGTTTGTGAAAGCTCAAAAGCCAATGTGCTCGAATCAGCTTTGCCTCCAAAGCTAGAAAAGACAAAGTTCTATGAGCTTGCAGTTCGCTCAGGCTTGCATAAAACCAGCCCACCCTTGTATTTATCGTGTGTATTTGTATGTGTTTTCCTACTAATTCCATTTAAGAATCAAGAAGCCTAGTTATGAAAAGCCACATGATGCTTGTTCATTGCTAAATCTTGTAATATAAAACTGTTTTCTCAAATGCTTCGTCTTTTCTAGCTGCCACGGCACTCTAATCCTTTATGCATCTGTCCACAATAATTCACAGCATCTTCAACCCTACAGCAAAAATGTTTATTATGCCTTCCTGATCAATCAGCAATGACATATACTCTTGATATAACAGGTGCTGGATTTATTGGACATAAAATTACATGAATATTGCAACAGCACATAATTATCCAATTTTGACAGGGTTAAATGTACAAAACACAGTTTCCTGACCCTTAGCTCGGACTGAGGAAACCATACACAACATATTCACAAGGTTATAAGCAAGAAGATCTAGAATACAAATATCCTAAAGGTTTTTGGTTCACATGATCTCTTCGATGTCAAGCCAGTCATTTGATTCCTTGCTTTCAGGGTTACGAGCACTTACCTGCTCAGACCCAGAATGTTTATCACCAACACAGCTAACGTCTTTAACTGAGTCTATAGAGCTCCTCCCAAGCTGAACCCAATCTTTTGAGTCTTTTGTTGAAGAATCAGAACCCGATGTCACTTTCTTGTAACATATTGGCACATCATCATCATCCTCCAGATCACTGAAAGAAACATCCTCATCATTTCCAAGAGGGATTGCGATAGCACTTGTCCCAACTGCCTCCGAATTTTCCTCTTTTAACCAGTCATCACCATCATCTTCAAATTTCTCAATAGAAACTCCAGAGGAACCAGATGTCGAATGTTGATGTTTGGTCTCTTTCATTGGCTCTTCCTCAATGACAGACTTGTCAACAACCTGCATCTCAGCAGTCTGAACTGGGCGCTTTTCTGTTTCAATCTCAACAGGTACAGCAATAGCTGCTACTTCAGGTCCAGATGCCTTGAGTGGCATTGGTTTAGTTTGAGTGGGAGAAGGCACAGAAAGAGACTCTTCACAAGGTAAATGTGCCGTTATATTTGAAATGCCATTATCATAATGACCTTCCGCCATCTTTGCCTTAGCTTGGTACTGTAACCCTTTCATTAACATTGCTCTTGCTTCAACTATCTGCATGCAGGCCATTTAACAGTTAGAAATGCAGAAAGGAAAGAGAAAAAGAGGGGTGGGTGAAGGAAGCTGAATCACAAAGAAGACCCAGTAATCCTTCTCTTCATTCCGCATTAAAATTTTCTTTGACAAGCGTTAAATTGGGTTATAGTTGAAGGAAATGATGTGCACAAGAGTAATGAAAATCTTGATAGAAGGAGATAGAAGGGATTTGGAAAATGCGATCACTGCAAGGAAATGACAGCCCTACTAGCACAACTGAGTGGCAAAACCAAAAAAGCCAAATAATAGCACTCCTTTCTCGTGAGAGAGTATTGGTGAAAATGATGTTCAAAGTTGAAAAAGACATACACAGAACTAGATAAGCTTCTAATTTCCCATTGCACTGAAGAACTTTTTGCATCTAATTACTTTGTTCTTATTAGTTTTATTCTCGTTCTTATAATTCTCATTCTTATAACTGCGGAAGATGAAATTCCTGAAGTGACTCCTCAAGAACATAATACACATCACCTTGGAATCATAAAATCAGGGGATCAACCAATGAAAACAAAAGGACTCATGAACTTACTCGGGGAGTAGACAGAAGTTCTGCATCATGTTTATTTAGTCGAGGATGCAAAAGTACAAAATAGATCTTCCAAAAGCAACGCTCACTCATATATCCTGGGCAAAGTTCAATCCTAAGAGCAGCCAATCTTGGTGCAAGACGTTCAACAGCTAAAGCATGTCCTTGTTGTGCATCAGACATGTCAAAATCTGAGATTTCAAAAAAGATAAAGAAGCTTTAAATCAGCCAGCTCCATACTAGCACATAATTGAACTTGTATAGTGGCCCTTATGGAAAACCAAGTTAACATAGAGGCAGTGCAGTGATAATGAAATAGGCCACTAAATGCAGCTTCATATAACACAACAAAATATTCAGACAGTTTCTCAAAAGCCATAAGTTTGGAATACACTTTGTTTGCCATGTAAGCCATCTAAGTGGAAGAAAAGATATGTGATTTAACCAAGACCTAGTTCACTAAAAAATAAAAACAGAAATAGTCATGAGAATCATGAAGAAGCAGAAGAAAGCGTAACATAATATGACCTGAACAAATACTACCTCATACTCCAAAGGTTTCCAATTTCACACCTACAAAATTTATTGCACCAAGTGACAAAGAAATTCACAAATCATCACTAAAAAAATATACAGAAAGGTCTGACATAAGACTGATGAGCCGTTTTAATACCAATAAGCCATCAACTCGATTACCATAAAGCAGAAACGATATTAACACGCCTGTAATAAAGCTGCCAAACCTACCTATATGCGGTTTGTCAGCTAAATCTTATAAAGATAACAAACTTTAGCTGATTGACAAACCTCAACACATAACGCAACTTTAGCTGATTAAGAAACCTCAACGCATAAAGCAATTGGAAGACCCTTCAATAGCAAGCAGAAAGGATCAAAACTGAAACTTGTTTCATCTTCTCATTCCACTTATTTCAAAAGAGTTATACCATTCTATAATCAATAATCAATTATGCATTGCAAAATTCAGTAATCAGAGTCAATCATATAAAATCCCCAATTCGCAATAACAAATTTCCAAATTTAAAAATAAAAGGGACGAAAGTTACCAAAGAATGAACAAGAATTAAGCTTGTTTAAAATGCATATTACTATCCTAATTTTTTAATTAAAGCACATTAATCTGCGAAATTAGAAATTAAGTAAATTACCATCAAATTCTGATTCATCAGGCACGGGAAAGTCAAGCCAAGTTCGGGGATGCATCGCTATATCCCGAGCAAAGGCGACAACTTCTTCGGTCAAACCGACGACGTTTCCACTCTCGTATTTTTCAAGACTCTCTTCCTCGGATGATCCAAACAGAAGAAAATTCGAAGCGATCTTACCGAACTCCGAGACGGCAATGTTGTTAGACAGCTTAGAGAATCCGGTCTTGAATCTCCCGCCAATCTCCGATAAATCGCTACGGATTCCGGCTATCAATGCCTCATCGGAAAATTCATCCGCCTCATTGGACGGCGGCCGCAGAGATTTTTCCTCCTCTGTGTGATCGGGCGGTTGGTCCGATGACGGCGGAGGAGTCGGGGCGAGAAAGGAGGCGACGCCCCAGAATTGGCTAGTTAGGGTTTTTGTGAGCTCGGAGAGGTCTTCTTTGACGCCACGTGGAGTGTTGGGATCCGATGAGGAATGGGAATGGGAGGGAGAAGATAGGTTGGGGTTTGGATCGGATTCGGGTTTCCAGTTCGGAGCGGCATTGGTAAGGTCGTTGTCGTCTTCCTCTTCATCGAGTTTGAGCGAGTTGGCAATGGATCTTGCTAACCACGACATTTTTTTTTCTTGTTCTTAAAAGTTGTAATTATGACTTACAGTGTTGGAAGTGTTTTGTTAAACAGTGATGATAAGAGGAAACACGTGGCAAATTCTGCACCGTAACGGCACCGTATTGATGTCTTTTTCCCAGTGAAGTCTCTTAATGCTACGAAAGCCAAATATTTTCTTTTTTTTTTTTTTTTCTAGCACATACCAATTTTTTTACTGGAAAATATTTTACTAAATAGTATTTACTACAGTAGTAAAAAAATCCATTTCCTGCGATAAATCAATACTAAATTCAATTTTTTTAACTATTAAAATTAAATGATTGTATAAAAAATAAACTATATCAATAAAATTGATTGAATTAATAAAAATTAAATATTTCACTTATATAATTTAAATTTAATTTTTATTATCAACAATATCCGATTCTTTATAAATCTAATTTAAGTTTTTACCATAATCTGAGCATAAAATAAAATAATCTCTTCTCGTCTAATATTTGTTAATTAAAGAGAAATAAAATATAAAAAAAAATTTTACATGACGAAAAGAATGGTAGGAGATTAAACAAGGAGATATACGGTGGTCCGTTTGGCAAATGAATTTGGGCCTAATTTGGACCCAAAAGCGGAAGTCTCAGATTCAAGGGCCGCGAAGCAATCAATGTCTGAACAGGCGCGGTTTATGAAGAAACTGCTATTCGTGCCACCCGGGGTCGTCCCGGAAGAGGTAACAGATAAAATGATAGTGCCAGGGTCCAACATCGCACTCGGACCTTACGCGGGTCATTCTCAGATTAAGATGGTGGAGTTTGTTAATATTAGCGGTCGGGCTAAGGATTGTCCCAAAGATAACCGACCCGAGTTTGCCATTTTGGGTTGGTCTAATGTGGGCAAGTCTTCACTTATAAATGTTTTGGTTCAAAAAAATCAAGTTGCTCTCACTTCTAAGAAACAAGGTCTGTCCCTTTTTCTACTTCCCTTAAATTTCTGCTTTTTTTTTTTTTGCATTACTGTTTCTGAGTTGGAATTGTTGAATGTGCAGGGAAGACACAGCTCATTAATCATTTTTTGGTGAATAAAAGCTGGTATATAGTGGATTTGTCTGGTTATGGGTATGTTTGGCTATCTGCTTATTATTACGAGAACTTTTTTTCATGAATTCATGTTTAAGCATTTCAAATTCAAACAGTGGGTTAGCAAGAAAGGGATTGAACTTCCACCGACCATGCAACAAAAAAAAAGTTCCTTTCTTTCCCATGTTGGTTTGATACTAGTTTTTTTGCTAGTAAAATCTTTGAGCTGACTGTGATGTTAAACATTGTTATTATTAGCAAGCAATGGGGTGACTCTTTGGTTGTAGTTCCATGGTAGAAGTTAGAGTGATTTTGGGATATATTTCTATTGTTTTTCTGAGCTTTATTAGGCTGCCTGTATAAATCCCTCTCTTGGAAACTCATTTTTATGCCGTTTCTATGGAGGTTCTGATCCTGCATTATTCCGGTTTGACATAACTCATAGGTATTGATAAATTGAAGATTATGTTAATGTAAAGCTAAATACAGAATTATTTTTTTCATTACTTCATGCGGAACAAAGAGGATATTCGCATAGCCTAGTTATTTAGATTTCCATGCTCTTTATGCATGGCTGCTAGTTTTGGGCTAACATTTTCAGCCTGCAAAGGAAGCCTGGACTATTAAAGGCAGGCAGAAAGCAAATAAACAATACAGGATATATTTTACAGTTGGACTTTCTATCCGGGAGTGAGAGTTTCATTGCTGATTTTCACTTACAGGAAAACAACAGTCAGAGTATAGTTTGATATGTAAGTAAAATTGGACTAAGCCAGTATTAGGCTAACATATAACTACTAATATTCTAGTAATCTTTTTCCAGGAAACCAACAACCAGAACAATGAATCTGAACCCACTAGCCCAAAGCGCCATCCATGTGCTAGTAAGATAGCTTCGCAACCTATAGGAAGTGTTCCTCTTCAAGTCTCTTCAGTCTCTAATTTCACTTAATAGACTTGAAAAGGGCAGTTGTAGCGGAAATTTGTTGCTGTATTTTTGCAGCTTGCCACACAGTTTAGTGAGTTTTGCAAATAGCATGGTTGTGCAGTTTCCGGCACTTTAGCACTTTAAAGTGCATAGTCAGACTTTGAGTTTACCCTATAATAACCTTGTGTAGTTATGCTTTTGAACATTACACATTAATTGCTATTAACGGTATGTCATAACGTTTAAATATAGGAATCTATCGTTAGACATTGACTTTAGGAGTTGCCACCAATCGTTTTTATTTAGGTGCGATTAGCCACCTAAGAAATCTATCATTTCAGGGAACACCTAAGTTTAAGGGTCCTTAAAAAAATATGTTCGGGTCTACTAACCAGAACAGGGTTCGGGAGTTCGGTTATGTGTGAAGAAGATTATAGCACCCTCACAAAGCCCATCAAAAGATAGTACCAGCTTAATTTTGTATTATCCAATAAGCCTTAAAATTTTATCAAGTAATTAGTTGTTGAAAATTATTCTCAATTGACTCTAATACTTTTAGCAGAAAATTGAAAAAATCCCCTCACCTCAAGAGTATGCAAGAAAACTACTGTCTCACTTGCAGAGACTCCATCGTCAAATTATTTAACATTAAAAAAAATTCTAAAGAAATAAAAAAAAATGATTGCTTTTTTATAGGGAAAAATTGATACTTTCAACTTTTTTTTCAAAATTTTTTTTTGAAAACTTTAATTTCAAAGAAAATTAATACTTTTAACTTTTTCTCAAAAAGAAACCTTTTTTTTTAATTTATTTTTAAGAAAAATTGATACTTTCAACTTTTCCTCAAAAATAATTTTTTTTGAATTTTTTTTAAAAATAAAATAATAAAATAAAATAAACAAAGTAAAAATGAAAACAAATAAAAAGATAAAGAAAAATAAAAATAAAAATATTAAACAATTCTAATATAATAATAATAACAAAAAAAATAAATAAATAATGAAAAAAAAAATCTAGGAACGGCTCGGCTTGAGGCTCGGCTCGGCTCGGCTTAAGGAAGAAAAAACGGCTCGGAGAAGCGGCTCAAGGGTATTGGCTCGGCTCAGCTTGAGACGCAGGTCGCATGCAGGTCAAAAGCGGGTCAGCGCTCGGGTCGAGTCGGATCTTGGCAAAACGTGCAGATCCTCTAGTTTACTTAACGTAAAAACGATGTCGTTTTAGGAGGGTATATAAGACTGATTCCTTCATTTTTTCAGTAGAACCCTTCCTCTCTTCTCTCTCTTCCCTTCTTTCTTCTCTCCCTTCTCTCTAGAATCCAAAGAATTTCGGTTGAATATTCATCGAATTCTGAAAATTTTCGTCGAAATATGGATTTTTCATCAAAAGTTCATCGAAAAACTGATCAATTTCTGAAAATATTGTCAAAAACTGAGAAGTTGGCCGAAAACTTCAAACTTGACCGAAATAGTTGTCGAAAAATTCAACCTTCGCAAAAAAGTTCAACCGAAATCTGAAAATTTTCCAGAAATTTTCAAAAAAAAAATTCGTAAAAATTCGTAAAAAATTCTTACCGATTCTTAGAGCTATTCTAAACGCACCCAAATCTTTTTAGCTTTTAAATCCTCTCTGTATTTGCCTTTTCTCTCAGCTAGTAACTCTTTTTTCTCTGTCCCAGTCCTTTGATCCGTGGATCTATTTATAAGGATTGATCAGAAGAGTTTTTGATCAATCCTTGTTCCCTTTTGGATTGGGATTTAATCTTTGAATCCAATTCGGATTCTGATTGAATCCCGCACTCAAATTTCTATTCTAATCCAACTCCAATCGGGTAAAAGAAAGAAGAAAAGAAAAAAATAAAATAAAATAAATAATAAAATAATAAAAAAGATAATAATAAGGATAATATATTAATTAATAGATAAATAATAATATATATAAATAGATAAATAATAATACATATATCTATCAATAGATAAATAATAAAAATAATAAAATAAATATATATATTAATAAATAGTAATAATAAATAAATGAATAATAAATACATAAAATACAAAATAAAGTAAAAAAATATAAGAGATACAAAAATACAAAATGAAGTGGGCCTACTCATTTCGACCATGCCCAATTGATCCGAGCCTAGATCAAATTGGGTGTCTACAGCTGCCCCTCTTTGCACATTTTCTGTGAAATAAAAATTATGCAAAGACGTAGACACCCATTCAAGACTCAACTGGATTTTTTTATTTTTTTTCATTTCTTAAATTGTGATCAAAGCTCCTCTAAGTAGAGACTTAACGACTTTGAGAAACATAAACAAAGCTCCTCTAAACAGAGGTAATTTTTTTTTGTTTTTTTGTTTTTTTTTAATTTGATCAAAACTCCTCTAAACAGAGACTCAACGACTTTTGAAAAATAAATGGCTCCTATAATCAGAGGCTCAACGACTTTGAAAAATAAATTGTTCCTTTAATCAGAGGCTCAACGACTTTAGAAAAATAAATGGCTCCTCTAATCAGAGGCTCAACGACTTTAGAAAAATAAATGGCTCCTCCAATTAGAGGCTTAACTTTTGAAAAGTAAATTGTTAATCTAAATAGAGGCACCATAACTTTGAAAAGTAAATTGTTCCTCTAAATAGAGGCACCATAACTTTGAAAAGTAAATTGCTCCTCTAAACAGAGGCACCATAACTTTTGAAAAGTAAATTGCTCCTCTAAATAGAGGCACCACAACTTTAAAAAGTAAATTGCTCCTCTAAATAAAGGCACCACAACTTTGAAAAATAAATTACCCCTTGACAATCATGTCCAAAGGAGTTATAGATCGTGATTGAAGAAATTTTGTAATGGGAACTCAAAGATCACAATTTGAGTTCAACATTCATAGGTTCAGATTCGCAAGAACCTTTCAACTTTGTAAGAATTTACTTAAATTTGATTCTCAAGATTTTAGTTTCGTTTAAATTTACAAGATCTCAAGATTTTCATTTGCAACTTGTAAGACTCGCATCAAAGATCCTCATTTGAATTTTGGAGGCTCACATTCAAAAGTTCAAGGCCTTTTAAAGGTTCGCATTTGGCAAGCTTAGGATTCACATCCAAAAATTCAAAGCTTCTCATTTGAGTTCAAACGCTCACATGCAATAAAAATTTAAAGTTTTACATCTAAGTTCAAAGGCTTTCATTTAAAACATTAGAAGTTCATATCCAAAAGGTTGAAGCTTTGTATTTTGGAGATTCACATCCAAAAGTTCAAAACTTTTCATTCTAGTTTGAAGATTCACATTCGACGAACTTTAGGATTTCACTCCTCTAAGATTCACATTTTGAAACTCAAAGATTCTCATTTGAGTTCTCAAAAAATTCTCATCAAAATATTCATAATTTTTTTAAGTGACTCAAAAATTTACATGAATGAATGTTATGACCAAAGATGTAAATGCCTTCTTAATGATGCAAATACGGTAACCTATACTCTCATGCATGTCTGAACAAAGTTAATTCATCGAATTATGTGCATGTATTATTCAAGTGACAATGCCACCATGATGCATGTAATGCGAATGTCAATAATGTCATGAAATCCTAAATAATTGTGGTAATATGGCTCCCAAAATTCCATCATTTTGCATGTCTTTCTTGTTCAGTTTCTCAATACCTTGGAATAAGTTTCATCAATCGATCATCACTTGACCACCATTCATAGACTTCTCAGCACTAAAAAATTTCAAAACAAATTTCATCCACCATCACTGAGTCATTACTCATAGGTGTCTCAGCATTAACCATTCCAAAACAAACTTTGTCCACTGATTGTTTTCATTATTCAATCATAACTTGCAAGTCATATCGACCAATTCATCATTGCACTCATCACTTGGTTATATCACTTTTTAAGATTTGTCCCATCATATTCTCCATTTGGTCACATCATATATCCTTTCAAATTATCTCTTTTAGGTTTCTACCATTTCTTCATTTTGTTACCACTATTATCTTAGATTTCTTTTTAAATGAATACAAGACTCGTTTAAGCACATATTCATTCATTCATTATCATTTCAATTCTTGACAAACACAATGCAATCAAGCATTTTCTCAATTCATTCTAGGGGTGTAACAATAAGAGAACACAAGGTGAATTATGGTAAAGATAATTAATGAAGAACTATTTTGGTACAAAACAAATGGGAAAGGAAATAAATTGGATACATATCATTGGGATGAATGGTATATCTAAACGATGAAGATTCAGATAATTCTCAACATTAATCTAGGATTCTTTTTCAAAAACTCATTTCATTTACTATTAGAGTAATTTTAAGCTTGACGAACTTTGCCCCGTCTTTGAGAGATCTTCAGATATCTTTGATCTTCCATCTATGTGAACCATTTGACCTTGATCTTTTTATACCAAAATCACCCTTTCAAGTTTTCAATTTGAATCTCTTTTTTTCATTTTCCCATTTTTTTTCTTTTTTTATTTTTTTTTCTCATTTTTCATCCATTGTTGATATCTTTCACACATCAAACTTTAGAGCAATGCATCATGATTCCATTGTTTCATCATGAATATGTCTTTGCCCAATATATGATCATTCAATTTGAGCATTCACACTTGATCCAAATAGACTTTTCAATGTTGTAATATAGGTCAAGGTGAGGGGTCATAAAAGAAATGGATATAATAGGCTCAAAACATGTATTAAAAAGGTTCAAGACCAAAGGATCATTTAATGCAACTTGGTATTTTGCCCTCACATCATTTCACTATTTTTTCTTTCCTCACACAAAAGATTTTCATTATTTTACCCCCAAATCATGTGTGACATTTATTTTTTCTTTTTCTTTTCTTTTTCTTTCCATCTTTGAGACTTTTTGTGATATTTTTTTCAAAGATTGCCCCCCAGTGTAGAGGGTGATCATTGGTTGGGGTTCTTCAGAAAAAAAAATCATAATAGGCTCAAAAGGGTAATAATAAATAGTTTTTCGAATGGTAAAAGAAATATGACCATTTTTCATCTCAATTGTGAATACTTTTTTTGAACATCATCTATTGAACAAAACTCATGAACCTATATAAAAGATTGCATATCTTCAAGACATATCTCTTTTATCTCTGGTAACGGCTTACCCTTTTTTTTTGTTCAAATCATCTCCTCATATTAATGTAGATGAGTTCTCAAAATTAAATCCCAAAATTATTGTTATCATTATCTAAATATTCATCATCTGAAATTTGAGAATGAGAATATAAATTTATGAAAGGTAACAAAGCATGGAGTAATGGTCAAGTGAAAGAGAAAATGTAATGAAATGTATTAACTTGCCTTTATCAAAATGATAACAAATGAAGTCATATTGCAAAAAGAAATCTAACATTACTCGAAAAGAAATCTTAAAATGACAAAAAAACTTTCAACCAGCCTTATCTCCATTCTTCAAAGTTATCCCCCTATATGATCAGGTGAAGAATCTCTATTGACATCTTGCCCCTCAATTCATTGTGACTCTCCAGACCTTTTCTGTTCTTGACTTTCACTCAGAGCGCTAACATTAGGTGTTGTTGCTTTTCCTTGATCAAAACTTAACATTCCATCATTGATCAACTGTTGCACCTTATGCTTTAAAGCAATGTAATTTTTAGTAGAATGGCCAGTAATTCCATAGTGGTAGTTACAGTAGGCTATAGGATCATACCATTTAGGATAGGGTGGCTTAAGGGGCAATCAAATGGCTGAGGGTAATCAAATGGCTATTATAGAGTTCTCGATATAACTTCGTATAAGCCATGGGGATTGGATCAAATACAAATTTTTTTCGAGTAATTCGTTACTCTCGTGAACCACTTATTGGGTTAGTAGGACGAATTTGGACTCTTGCAGGAGCTTGAATGTTAAGGTTATATGTAAGATCTTGAGGGCTAAAAATTGATCGATATGTGGATGAATAAGGTAGTTGTGGAACTAGCTGGTATGGGTAGGATGAGGTATTATTCACAGTAGGATAGTATGGAGAGTAATCTTGGGGTGGATAAGGTTAATAACCCCTGAATTGTTGTCTATCAAAGCTTACAGCTTGAGCTTGAGCTTCTTTCTTTTCTGATGCCTTCTTGGTTTCTCTTTCTTTCAACTTGCCATTTTTTATGGTACTTTCAATAATTTCTTCAGAGATCACCATGTCGACGAAATTCTTTGTTGCATTTCCTATCATTTTTTCATAATAGGGAGACTTCAAAGTGCTAACAAACAACACTGTAGTTTTTTTCTCAGTCAGAGGAGGCTGTACTTAAGAAGTAATATGCCTCCACCTCTGGGCATACTCTTTAAATGTCTCATTAGCCTTTTTATCTAGGTTTTGTAAAGACAAACGATCAGGGGCCAAATCCATGATATGTCGATATTGACTGATAAAATCATGGGCCATGTCACTTCAAGAACTGATGCAAGTTCTGTCTAACTGGATATACCACCTAACAATAGAACTAGTAAGACTGTCTTGAAAAATATACATTAGTAGCTTTTTGTCATGAGCATTGGCTGCCATCTTTCGACAATACATGATGATATGAGTTTTTGGGCACTTTATGTCATCATATTTTTTAAATTCTGGTACTTTGAAGTTAGGAGGAATGACCACATCAGGGACTAAGCAAAGCCCAGCAGCATCAACTGAACCATAGAAACCAATTCCTTCCACAACGCGTAGCCTTTATTCTAGCATACTAATTTTAGAGTTTTCCTGAGTTTCCACTTTTATCTTTCTCTTATTTTTTTCTTTCAGTTCATCCAGATCAGGGATTTGAATTGGTTCAACTATCTTTTCAGTAAAGACAGGATTCACATAGCTATGGTAATGCCCTGGATTAGAAGTTGATGGCATTCCAGGATATATAGGATATGTGAAGTGTTGTGGTGGAACCTATTGTGTAGACTAGGCTTGAGGTGGACCAAAACCAGGTGGAAATAGAGGGTTAGTCATTTCTTGCAATATAGGACCTTGTTGGCTTGTGTTCTCTTCTACTCTTTTCCTCTTATTTAACTTGTTGATAGCATCCAAAATTTTACTTAACTCATTCTCAATCTTTTCCTATTCTTTTTTTAGCTTTTCAAATCTATGAGAATTTTTTTGCTCCATTTGTCTGGCTCTGACTCTTGTGTTATATCGATGGATAGGGTTATCGCTAGATAGAGCTATCCTTGAACCTTTAGCACCACAATTATGATTAGAAATGCTATGCTATGCTTTATGTATGATACGTTGATGGATGAATGAAATGTACATTTTCATGAATGAAATCTAATATGAAATGAATGCAGATGATAATGTTAAAACATGATCCTGAAAATAATACATACATAAAAAATCAGATAAAAACATGGTCAGTTTCATAGATGAATTGAAAGTGATGTCGATGCATAATGTTACATATGATAATGAAAATGATGCACAAAGTCAGATAATCAAAATGATTAGATAAACATTCTTCTTGTGTCTTAGTTTCAGGGTACACCTATCATTGGGTAGAAAGGGCTCTATCTTAGGTTTAGACACTTCTAAGGTTCACTATATGTGGTTCAAGGTTAAAGTCTAAAGGTTTCTAAATTGCTCCTTACATCATTGCCCATCATAGACTAGTAAGGCACCCTAATCCTCACCCATTACAAGCTACAAGCGAAAAATGTTCAATTTGAAATGGAGTATTTCGCTAGCCACTGCGGAGGCATTAAACTTCACAAAAACAATAGGTACTTTACTCCCTCCTAGAGGGACGAAGGTCGGGTATAGAGCTCATGTTATGCATATGCGTATGAATGACATAATTAATAAAGTAAATAAACATGAATGAACAAAAAATCTATACAAAAGGTTCAATTTTATTAGGCTTTTGGATAACACAAATTTATTTGTTGGCCTGACTCTCAGAGTCTCTAGCGGAGTCGTCAAGCTATCATAACGTTTAGATCTGGAGATCTATCGTTAGACATTGACTTTAGGAGTCGCCACCAATCTTTTTTATCTAGGTACGATTGGCCACCTAAGGAATCTATCCTTTCAAGGAACACCTAAGTTTAAGGGTCCCTAAAAAAATAGGTTCGGATCTACTAACCAGAACGGGGTTCGAAAGTTTGGTTACGTGTGAGGAAGGTTATAGCACCCTCACAATGCTCATCAAAAGATGATACCAGCTTAATTTTGTGTTATCCAATAAGCCTTAAAATTTTACCAAGTAATTAGTTGTTAGAAATTATTCTCAATTGACTCAAATACTTTTAGCAAAAAATTAAGAAAATTTCCTCACCTCAAGAGTATGCAAGAAAACTACTGTCTCACTTGCAGAGACTTCATCGTCAGATTATTTAACATTAAAGAAAATTCTAAAGAAATAAAAAAAAAATGATTGCTTTTGTACAGGAGAAAATTGATACTTTCAACTTTTCTCCCAAAATTTTTTTTTGAAAACTTTAATTTCAAGGAAAATTGATACTTTCAACTTTTTCTCAAAAAGAAACCTTTTTTTAATTTATTTTTAAAGAAAATTGATACTTTCAACTTTTCTCCAAAAATATTTTTTGAAACTTTAATTTCGATGAAAATTGATACTTTCAACTTTTTCTCAAAAATAATTTTTTAAAAATTTATTTTTGAGGAAAATTGATACTTTCAACTTTTCCTCAAAAATAAATTTTTTTGAATTTTTTTTAAAAAATAAAATAAACAAAGTAAAAATGAAAATAAGTAAAAAGATAAATAAAAATAAAAATAAAAATATTAAACAATTCTAATATAATAATAATAACAAAAAATATATAAATAAATAAATAAATAACGAAAAAAAAATTGGGAACAACTCGGCTTGAGGCTCGGCTTGGCTCGACTTAAGGAAAAAAAAACGGCTCGGAGAAGCGGCTCAAGGGTATCGGCTCGGCTCGACTAACTGCTTGAGACGCGGGTCGCACGTAGGTCGAAAGCGGGTCAGCCCTCGAGTCAGATCGGATCTTGACAAAACGCGTGGATCCTCTGGGTTACTTAACGCAAAAATGACATCGTTTTGGGGGGTATATAAGGCTGATTTCTTCGTTTTTTCAGTAGAACCCTTCATCTCTTCTCTCTTTTCCCTTCTTTCTTCTCTCCCTTCTCTTTAGAATCCAAAGAACTCCAGTTGAATATTCACCGGATTCTAAAAATTTTCGTTGAAATCTGGGTTTTTCGTCAGAAGTTTATCGAAAAACTGATCGGTTTCTAAAAATGTTGTAGAAAACTGGGAAGTTAGCCGAAAACTTCAAACTTGACTAGAATAGCTGTCGAAAAATTCAACTTTCGTCGAAAAATTCAACTAAAATCTGAAGATTTTTCAAAAATTTCTAGAAAAAAAATTCACAAAAATTCACAAAAAATTCCTACCGATTCTTAAAGCTATTCTAAACATACCCAAACTTTTTTAGCTTTTAAATCCTCTCTATATCTACCTTTTCTCTTAGCCAGTAACTCTTTTTTCTCTGTCCAATCTTTTGATCCGTGGATCTATTTATAGGGATTGATCAGAAGAGTTTCTGATCAATCCCTATTCCCTTTTGGATTGGGATTCGGTCTTTGAATCCAATTCGGATTATGATTGAATCCCGCACTCAAATTTCTATCATAATTCAGCTCCAATCGAGTAAAAGAAAGAAGAAAAGAAAAAAATAAAATAAAATAAATAATAAAAAATAATAATAATAAAGATAATATATTAATTAATAGATAAATAATAATATATATAAATAGATAAATAATAATACATATATATATCAATAGATAAATAATAAAAATAATAAAATAAAATAAATATATATTAATAAATAGTAATAATAAATAAATGAATAATAAATACATAAAATACAAAATAAAAGTAAAAAAAATAAGAAATACAAAAATACAAAATGAAATGGGCCTACTCATTTGGACTAGACCCAATTGATCCGAGCCTGGATCAAATTTGATGTCTACACGGTATATCAAATACTCACCACATATGTAAACTAACCAATCCAATCAATTGTTCATTCCCACCTTGTTAAGTTCTCATTTTGGACCGTTGATAAGAACTAAGTCCAGTAAATAGATGTAGTATTGAAATAGTTTTTCGTGTTGTTTAGGCAACCCTGCTTGGAAGTTCCTTCATGATGACTAGACTTTTTGCGTGTAATTTTTCTTCAGTCAGATACAGACATTTGATCCTTTTTCTTTTTCCTTTTTTTGAGGAAAAAAAAAAAGCAAACTTATCCAGTTGATGCAGAATTTCATAACTGTTCTGCTTTACATATCAAAAGAAGATAATAATTAATAACAGTTATGCTTTCAACAAGAATGTAAAATAGTTAACCGCCTGTAAGCATCTTGGTTATGTGCAGGATGAGTTGATAACATCTTGACATAGAATATAACGCTTGAAAGGTTCATTTGATTGCAGTTTTGCTAGAGCCTCGGATGCTGCTCGAACAGATTGGTCTTCTTACACTAAAGGCTACTTTCTAAAAAGAGATATTCTGGTTGCTGTGCTACTTCTTATTGATGCAAGTGTCCCACCTCAGAGGATTGATCTAGACTGTTCTAACTGGCTTGGACGCTACAATGTAAGCATGTCGTTTTGACAATCTTGATTTCTCTTGTTTAGTGACACACCGCTTTAAAGTTAGCGGTTTCTTCCACAGATTTTTTTTTGTTCCTTGCTTTATTTCAGATACCAATGACTTTTGTCTTTACAAAGTGTGACAAAATGAAGGCAAGCAAAGGAAAAAGGCCTGATGAGAACATCAGGGACTTTCAAGAACTGATTAGAGAAAACTATAAGCAACATCCCCCATGGATCATGACTAGCAGTGTCACTGCTCTAGGCAGAGAAGAGCTTCTGCTACATATATCACAACTAAGAAATTATTGGGACCAGTAGGAGCGGAACTGTTAGTAAATTGATGTGTAAGGTCAGTCTTAAAAGTATATGAAAAGAAAAAATTGATGAAAACTTTATTGTAATGATTCATGTATTACAATGAAGCTTAAAGCCTATTTATACAAAGGTAAAATGATACAAAATAAAAAATACAAAATAGAAATAATCACTAAATCAATTCCTAGAATCAACTAAATCAATATCTAATATTTTTTAAATTAATATCAAATCAATTTAGAATATTACTAAAATATTGCTATAATAATATCATCAATCTAAAATATTATCATAATATTATTAATATATCATTGACACCCCCTGGCAAACTTAAAATGGTAATATAGAGGCCAACTTGAGTTTGGAAACTTGGACAAGAAATAGACCGGGTGGAAGTGATTTGGTGAAGATATCTGCTTTTTAATTAGCACTGATAATAGAAACAAGTCAAAAAGTTTGAGCAAGCAAATGGTGACAAATGAAGTGACAATCAATTTTAATATGTTTAGTATGCGCATGAAAAATATCATTGTGAGCTATCTGAATGGCACTTTGATTATCAGCACTAGAATGATGAGAAACACCCATATCTTGAAGTAGCCATCGTAATCATAAAAGTTTTGATATGGCATCTGCAAGAGCTTAATACTCGGCTTTAATGCTAAAACAAGACACCATAGTTTGTTTTTTACTTTGCCAAGAAATAAGAGAAGAACCAAGAAAAAAATAGTAACTTGTGGTAGAACGACAATCAATAAGATCTCCTGCCCAATCAGCATCACAATAACAATGCAAGTCCAAATAAGAACTATAAAAAAAAATGCAAACCATGGAACATAGTACGGTTGACATATCGTAGGATTCCAAGGACTGTAGCAAAATGAGTAGATAGAGAAGCATATAGAAATTGACTAATCGAATCAATAGTATAGGCAATGTTTGGATGAGTAACTGCCAAATGGTGTACCCACCAGAGTTCGATACAAAGAATGGTCTAAAAGTGGTGTACCATCAGAAGGAGAAAGCTTCAAATTTTGTTCAAGTGGTGATGATGTAATCTTGTTATTAGTTAAACTTACTTGAACAATAAGATCAAAAACATACTTTGTTTAAGACAAATATAAGCCAGTAGAATCACTAGTGACTTCAAGGCCTAAAAAATAACTCAAAGGACTAAGATCTTTTATCTCAAACTTAGAATGAAAAAAAATCTTTAGATTTTGAATGCCATTTGCATCATTACCCATAATGATCATGTCATCCACATAAAGTAAAAGAAGAATAGTACCATTTTTAGTAGTTCAAGTAAAAAAGGTAGAATCATAATTACTAGATGTAAAATCAAGTTGTACAATGATGGTACTAAACTTAGAGAACCAAGATTTAGGGGCTTGCTTAAAACCATATAAAAATAACTAACCATGTTAGAAAGCACAAACGAACCAGACGGTGGCTTTATATGGACTTCCTCAACAAGATCACCATTCAAAAAGGCATTTTTAATGTCCATTTGAAACGTTTACCATTTTCTAGTTTAGCAATAGCTAATAGTGAACGAACAGATGTGAAACGTGTAACTAAGGCTAAAGTTTCTTTATAGTCAATGCCATATTCTTGTATAAATCCTTAAGCAATAAGATGAGCTTTGTAATATTTTATTGACCCATCAGATCTAGTTTTGATATTGCAGACCCACTTACAATCAATCACTAACTTATCAAAGAGCCATTTAATAATATCTTAAGTATGAGTTTTTTTAAGAGCTTGAAACTTTTTTGCTATTGCTTGCTGCCACATAAGATTAGAGACAACTTTAGAAAAATTATGAGGTTCATGTAACGTGGCTAAAGCATAATAACAGTGAAAATCACGAAGTTGAGTGTTGGGTTCTTTTACCTAGGTGAAACAATAAAGTGGAGGCGGTATATATGGTGAAGGGACAATTATATCAATAGGAGCCTCAGTTAGATTAGACATAGTAGGAGTGAAAGAAGATAAATCATTGTTTAAGTCAGAAGTACCTATATTAGTGTCTTTATTTGAAGAAAATTTAAAAGATGAATATGTAAAAATACATGGAGAAGAACATGGTGAATGTAATGAGGACACATTAGTGAACTTTTTATGTTTTCAAAAAACTACATGTCTTACGATACGAAGACATTTAGATACTGAATCATAACACCTATACACCTTGTGTTTTATACCATAACCCAAAAAATAACACAATCTAGCTCTAAGTTCAAGTTTAGTCATTTCATGAGTAAAAAGTAGAATAAAGCAAGCACATCTAAAAACTTTGAGAGAATGGTAATCAGGTACCTTATTGTATAAACACTCATAAAGAGACCATGTGCCTAATACTGGTGTAAGAACATAATAAATAGTGTAAATAGCAGTAAGAGCAACTTCACCCTAAAAATATTTAGAAATGGAAGAAAAAATGAGAAAAGCACAAACTGTGTCAAGAATATAATGATATTTTCTTTCAACTCAACCATTTTATTATGAAGAATATGGGCAAGACTTATAAGTAAGAGTCTCATTATCCTTTAATAAATTACGAAACTCAATTTTTGTATATTCAAAAACATTGTTAGACCTAAAAATTTTTTTTTTCTAGAAAATTACGTTTATATCATGTTATTAAATTTACGAAAATGGATAAAAGTTTAATTCTTTATTTGAATAAATATATTCAAGTATAACAAGAGAAATCATTAATAAATATAACAAAGTATTGTGAACCTCCTAAGGTTGGTGTGAGAGTTGGAACCCAAATATCAGAATAGACTAAATCAAAATAAGCAAATGAGATAGAATCGCTTTTATTAAAAGGTAAAGCACTTTGCTTTCCAAGTTGATAAGACAAATAATCAAAAATATCATGAGAAACATTACCTAAGATATTAGTGTAAGCAAGTGACTTTATTTGAGAAATAGATGCATGTCCTAGCCTAGAATGCCATAAATCTAAAGAAACTGCAGAGTTGATTGTTTAAGATGTAGCAGTAGGAAGCAAATTTATGGAATTTTTAAAGTTTCAAGCTGAAACAATGTTCCAACCCTATATCTTGTCCCAACTTTCTGACATGTTTGAAGATCTTGCATAATACTGTCATATCGTTATGAAAAATGCAAATCAAGACCAAAGTCACAAAGTTGACCAATAAAAAGCAAATTTAAGGCAAGATTAAGAATAAGGTAAATGTCAGATATACATAATTTTTAAGGTTTCAATATTACCAATGTGGCTAGCTTTTAAAACAGATTTGTTTGTTGTTTTAATCATTGGACCATTAGATACAAGTATCTTGCTTTTGAACAAAGAAATATCAACAATCATATAATTTCCATAGATAGTTTCAAACAACCAAACATTATCTGATGTGACAGCAGACATAGTACAAAAATAAGATCGAGGTAATACTTGATTGAACAAAGTTTGAAGATTAATGGTGAAGATTGTAATGGTCTCAAAAAAATACTTAGAAGTATTTTGTTCAGTGGTTGTTGCCACAGTAGTCTTGTTAGTGCAAGGATTATGAATTAGACTATCGTTATAATGATATTTAGCTCTATATTTCTGAATACGATGATTAGTCTTCTTACATCGTGAACATTACTTGTGAAAAGTAGAACTAATACTTTTTTGAAAAGCAGCAATAACAATATTATCAACACTATGAGTCCAACTCATACCTAATAAAGTTTCCTCATATATCAATTTCATAAGAATATTATTCATAGTTGGTAAGGATGTCGGTGCAAAAATGAAGACCTAGTATTCTCAAATTCATCTCAAAGTGTCATTAAAAATTGATTAAGACAAATTTGATTTCAATAAGTAATAAAATTACCAGCATCATTTTCATCTTTGAATTTCGACTCAGAATTTTTAAGCATGTCCCGTAAATGTTGTATTTTAGAATGAAAATCATCAATCATCTAACTTAGTTCTTGACGAAGACAAGATAAAGTGATCAAAATATGGTATTAATAAGCAAAGGTAATAGAAAGTTGTACCATGTGGCAAGAAAATCTCAAGTATCTTTAGCAAACTCAAATTGCCTAAAATGTACATTGATAGAAAAACAGTGGTGTTAGTGAACCATGTCAGAATTCGATGATTCTTACTCTATCATTCCTCTAACCGATCTATAAATTTATCACTGGATTCTTCTTCTTTTTTTTTTTTTGTGCTTTACGTTCTCCAGTAATAACAAGCCCTAATTTCATTCCCTTTAGATAATTATGCATAGCCGTAGCTCATCTATTGTAGTTAGTTCCATCAAGGATAATTGAAATTGGTTGTACATTTTCTTATTAAATGCCTATAATTAAGCTCTTAAAAAAAATGAAATGGAGATTTAAGAAGTTATGAGTATTGATATACAAAATGAATTTTGAAGATGGAAAGAGAAACCCAAAAAAATTAATGTGCAGAAGCAAAAATCAAGTTAGAAATGGGAATAAACCAAAGATGAAAATAAGCAAATGTTGGTTACTCCAAGGTGATTCACTTTTGAAATGAACTATGAAATCACTCTGACATTAGGAAAAAAATGATAAAAACTTTATTGTAATTACTTGTGTATTACAATAAGGCTTAAAATCTATTTATACATAGGTAAGATATTACAAAATAAAAGATGCAATAAATAGAAATAATGACCAAATCAATTCCTAAAATCAACTAAATTAATAACTAATGTTCTCTAAATTAATATTAAATCAATCTAGAATATTACTAAAATATTATTAGAATAATATCATCAATTTAGAATATTACCATAATATTACTAGAATATCATTGATAGGATATACAAACATAGACAACTAATTAAACTAGCTGCATTCAGATTTTTTGCAGGAATAATTTCAATTTTTCCGAAGGAGTCCGGCTTAAAGTTGACAGGTTATGTAATTTGATTCTGTGCTATAATGTAGCATATTTTCCTGTACATAATCAAAGTTCTTTTTATCTTTCTCTGTTATTCTTCACGGTTTATACTTTAGAACTCAAATTTTCTTCAGCCCTTCTAATCTATCAAGTTGTAAACAATGGCCATGGTTGGTAACAAGGAAGAAAAAAATGGATAGAAAATGATTATATTCAATGGCTAAAGCAGGAAATGTAGCGTCTGCCTAACCAGTGGAGAAGAAGAAACTTCTTCCAATCCAGCATTGTTTTCTAGCTCTATTACTTTCTCACTTTTGACTTGGTATTATCTAATAACAAAAGAAGCAGTCTCTCCAGTCCAAGTTTTGATCCTTTCTCAACCACTTTCAATAGTTAGATGTTTACCGGCATACTAATCTCTCAGAAAACTTGGGTTATTGTCCTCCAAAACATCTTATATTTTTTTATTGTACTAAGATGTCGGCAAGGGTCGATGCCTGATAGTGATAAATGCCATGAATCTGTTTTATATTTTAATCAAACTGTCAATGAATATCATTGACACAAACAACCCAAGTTCTTTGATTTTCCTTTGAACAATGAAGTTGGATTAAAAGGAGAAAACGTGTTGAATTATTCAGTCTTTGAGAATTATATATGAAAAATAAATAATATTTATTAGTTGTCATTTAATGACACCAATCATCTAGGCATTATAAAAAAGAAAAATGGCTGTCTCTCTGTTTCTCAATCTTTACAGTTTGACAAGAATCAACATTCTTTCTTCCTTTCTCAACAAATAACATAAAGGGGATTCCTCAAGAGAGAGTTTTATTCGAATATGAAATTCTTTCTTGTGGGCTGTAGAAAAGAAAGAGACTGTGGAAAATACAATTCTCTACATGAAATAAACGAGGAAATCTTTTTTTAATAATACTGTCAATAATATTTATTAGGGTTCAGCCATGCGTCCAAGGGATAGTCGCTATCTGTTACATATGTACAGGCTAAAGAGATAAAATTTACATGAATTTATATAGGTGGAGTTCATAAAATTTTTTATAAAAAATAAGTAAATAAATAATTTGATAAATAATTTAAATCGATAAATTAATAGAGTTTAATATTAAAATCAATAAAATTTAAAAAAATTATGAAAAATATTATTTATAATATAAATTTAATTGATATTTATTCAACAATAAATATTCTATTAATATTTTTATTAAAAATATCAATTTAATAAATATATCAAAATTTATTAAATTTTTTTCCAATTTTATACGTTTAATTTATGTAATAAAATTTATCAATCTTTTAATTTTAATTTTTAATTTTAACTTTTATTTACTTATTTTTAATAAAAAATTTTATTAACTCCATTTATTAAACTTCAAGTAAACATTTATTAAACTTCAAGTAAATTTTTCCCGAGGCTAAAGTACTTGCGTTTTTACCAACTTCATCTATTAACTTTGCCTCAGACCAAAAGCCTTTTAAAATTTTTTAAACGAAATCCCAATTGAAAATATTGGCCAAAAATAAAATCCCATTTGAAAAAACTTTCCTTTAAAATTTTCTTTCTCTTTATGTTCTTTACTTCTATCTCTTTGATTCTAGTTTGGCTTATTTATTAAAAGAGTTAGATAACTCATATAATTTGGCACTTTAATTAAGTTGTAAGTATCAATACCTTACTCGATTTTTGGTCTTATATATAGAGAATGGATAAACTTACATAAAAATTTTTTTATATTTTTTAATTATTGATTTTAATAGATCTATGATTGAGAATAAAAAAATTATATATATTTAGATAACTCATATAATTTGGTACTTTAATTAAGTTATAAGTTTCAATACCTTACTCGATTCTTTGGTCTTATATAGAGAATGGATCAACTAATATAAAAAACTTTTTTTTTATTTTGTTAATTATTAATTTTAATAGATCTATGATTGAGAATAAAAAATTATATATATATATATATATATATATATGCTTTGAAAACAATTAAAAGAGCTTGATAATCAACGACAAGTTGGTTCATTACTTATTTCAAAAACCAACTTTAAGAAAGTTTTATTTAATCAATTTTGAATTTGAGCAGCTTTGAAGTTAATTTTAGGTATTTATGCACTCGTAAGTTAATTTTAGGTATTTATGCATACTTTGTTCAGTTTAGTTTATACATTTATTATTTAATTATTTTTCTCTTCAGAAAAGATAAATATAAAAAAACAAAAGATTGAAACTAAATAGTAAAAATATCAACCAAACAAAGCCTTACCAATTATTTTTTCACTTAAGATCTTATTCCTCTACCCTTATCCTAATTGGTTTCACTTGGGTAATATAAATATCAATATAAATAAATATATATTATGATGTTAGCCATACATTAATTAAATTAAATAAATGAATTTAATTGAATTGATTCATATAATCATTCTTAAAGTAACATCTAACAAATTTAAAATTCAAATCTCAACATCTACAATTTCTTTCTCAAATTGTAGCTTTCTATGTATCAAAATTAAATGGATTTAATTATATGTATGAAGTGGAAGAAGGTCGTGATGGCGGTGACAGTGGTCGAGGAGGTAGAGTTGATGGAGGCGTCTGTGGAAAGATTATTGAGTTAATTCCATGATTTGGGACATTATCAACAGTTTTGTTTTGGTTCAATCTTATAGGGCTCTTCCCCCTATAATTGTTCATTTTGGAATGCTTGAGCACCACCAAGCATGATTTTTTTGTTTTTTGCCGGACATCCATGAATCCTTTTACACCACCTTATTCCTTCAGTTACATTTTTTAGTATATCAAACAATACACCATCTTTACCATATAACATCAGATCCCTCTTTATTGCACAATGAGCTGTACTATTATCAACTCAACTAATTACCAACATTAATACACCAATATAGCTGATAAATACAAAGGATACAATCCAAAGCTTCTTAACCGGCCTCTTAACAAATTTTCCCTTATTTTCCAATCTTCTTCTTTTATACATATTTCTAATTTGACATCTCCGATCTTGTTTCGCCTTTTTTTATATAAAAAATGACTAATTTAAGATCAGAAAAAGAGATTACAAAATTTAAAATTTAAACCCTAAAACTACTAAAATTATTTGTTTAGAGTAATTACACAAATAAAGTAAGCTAAACTTTGGATTCTTGTCTCACCTTGCTTAATATGCTTAAGAAAATCAAGGCTCAACTCCCCCCCCCCCCCTCTGGCCTCTCAACTTTATCACACTTAATTACTTAGTGGTAATGCTAACTTACCTCTTTATAGAAGTAGCCCTAAGCAGCAAAATCTCTCCTTTCAAACTAGAAATTAAATTAAGAATAGAAGGGGACAAAGAAAAGATTAAAAGGGGGATAACTACTTTGGGAGACTAGGCAAAGAACTCTTTGGAAGCCAATTTCTGAAAAATAAAGTTGTACATATATAATAATTAAGTAGCTGTATTCATGACTACAATACTGGCTGAATAAGTATACATGCATCGATCGTAATGATCAACGGAGGAAGACTTGTTCAACATAATTAGTTCTGCCATTATGTAAATTAAGTACGACAACAGAAGAATGTAGGTTTAATCTTACATGCATACATTCTCTTTAAGCTCAAGCAAGAATGACAAAGAGAACTAACTTCCAAATTGGCCTTAAATATCAGAATATATATATATAGTAAGTTTTGATACTTGACATATATATATATATATATATGTATGTGTGTATATATAAATATATATATATGTATATATAAATATATATCTAAGGAACAGTGCTTTGCTCCTTGCTGGACAACGTTCCAGGACTTAGAATAGGGGAAGGCCACCAATTATAAGAAGATGATGATAAGTTCATTCCAAGTGAATTCGACTTAATCATCGCATTATCTGAGAAATTCTGATTCTGGGGTTTCGAATGATCTAACCCAGAAAGGAGATGCAATGGTGCAGAAACTTCTGCCCTAGACAATGGCGATGCTGCAACTTGAAGTGGGAGAGGTGCCACTCTTTGGAGACGCTGATGAGGCAGCTGATGAAGCTGAGATAACGATTTCTGATGTTGAGATTGAGGCATGAACTCAGGTGCACCAGTAAGCTTTTGAACCAAGTCCCGGAAGTTTTTAGGGTCAACCTTGTAAACTTTAGGTGGTGTTGGTGGCAATGGTGCAATTGGCAGCTTCCAAGGCTTTGTCAATGGCTTGCGCACCGAATGAAGTGATGCATGGAAAGGCTGTGGAATCTTTAACCCTCTTGCTTCTCGTAAAGCAGAAGAAGAAGAAGATGATGATGAATAAGCTTCCATAGAGACAGCCTCTATTAATAATCTATGAGTCCGTACATGCAAAGCTTGTTTGAGTAAAGCTGAAGGAGCTGAAATTTTAGAACGTGGAGATCGATATATATAGAAAAAAAAATCAGGGCAAATATTGCACGAATGGGGACAAGAAAATAATTAAAGGAAAAGAAAAAAGAAGTAAAAAAGAAAAAGCAAACGACGGTGGGATGAATCCGCTTGGGCTGGCTGATTTTGCAGAAATTCAAACGCTCTGTTGTCAGCAGCCGGCTAGTGCTTACAAATTACTTAGGCAGCCTAGTCAAAGTGCCTGAATTTTGACCAAGTTTTCTCTCCATAATTTTCTTTTTCTCTTTCGGGCCCATTCGTGCGTTCAATAGTGTTCCCTTGGAAAGCAAGCGAAGGTTTGAAAAACAAACAAGGCAATTAATGAGGTTAAAATATTAAATAAACTTTTTTTTTCATTTTTAAATTACCTTCACATTTTTACTTAAATAAAATTTTTATTGATAAACCAAAATTGATTAAATTGATGCAATCAATATTTTTTTATGAACTATCTATAAATTTTCGTTGAAACCAACCACTATCAAGGAATATAATTTTTTTTAATTAAATTTTTTGTACCCAAAATCATAAGCTTCTACCCGGAATTTGTACCAATATTTATCTTTATCTTGAGGAAAAGATGTCAACTAACTTTAAAAGTTATTAAATTCAATATTAATTAGCATTTTTTGGCCACAAAAACGTAAATTTGGATTTTTTGATATGAGAAAATTGGTTGATCTGAAAAGTCAATTAATTTCGTCATATTAAAAAAATTTCGATCTTTTTCCATAATTAATGATTTTTTTTTTCAATATTTTAGCCTATTAAAAACCAGTTATAACTTGTGAGAGTGATAGGCAGCCATGGGAGGAAATTGAAGCAAACATTGGGCGAAGGTGTTATCTCGTGCCGGTGAACCAGCCGCCACTTGTTGGACTAATCTCAACTCACTAACATCTGAGGATGTTACACGTGGTACCACTTCTTCTTGCGTTTATTGTAGTATCTTTGACCCAAATAAACAAATTCCAAAAGCGTTATACGTCTCGAGTCTCGCTGCCCTCATCCTTTTGACATTGATACCTTAAGTTACCTCAATTTTTCTTTCAAGGCATTTTGTTTTCAATCCTAAATAATCTCAACTTTTACCTCCATGGGACATAGATTATACAAGTTGAAATTATTTGTTAATGATTTCTTTTCGTTTTAACATTTTTTTATTAATGAATGATGATCATATGCATGTATTTACTATTGAATCGAATTTTTAAGTGCTCGGTTTTAATTTTTTTAAGAGTTAAATCGATCATATGCAAGTTTGACCATTAATTATGTAACCGAAAATCAATAAGTTTATGTAAATTAAAGAGAAAAAACATATGTTAGTGAATCTAAAGTAAACCTAATAATTTGTATTATCGTATCGTATAAAATATTATATTCATATCATATTTTATATAAAAATTACGTGTCATAATTCGTATAAATATGATAATATAAAATATAATTTTTTAATTTTGTTAAATTTATTTATGATTTTTTAAAAAATTTTAAGTCGTATTATCTCTATATCTTTTATTCTTATCGTTTTCATATTGTATTATCATATTTTATTTCAAATTATTAGATCTGATCAAAGCTTAACTCATACAATTAATTTTAAGAAATGGCATTTAATAAGACTAACACATACATGTAAAGTTTAAATTTTGATATTTATAATTTTTTATCCTTAAATCACATTTTCCTTTATTAGAAAAAAAAAGGTTATGTCATTGTTGTCGATGTGTTAACTTAGTATTAATGTACTACATCAATATTTGACGAATAGTTTCTTGTCTTTTTGTTCGAACACAGTTGTTTTCTTAATCTATTTTAGTTTACATCTCTATGACATAAGAAGAATATTTTTAATAACATGAGTGATAATGTCAAACATGAATAAACAATATCATTCAAACACTGTGAAAATTACTAGGAATTCAATTTGAAGACATGGCATGACTCATCTTAAAACCTAATCGATTACACACTATAGTATAAAATTTTTTGGATTAAAATAAAATAAAATAAAATGCAATTATTGGGATGAATGCAATTCGTTAATTAAATTTTTTACAAAAAAAATTATAATTTGAGAATAAAAAAAAAGTTATAGTTATTAACATTTACATATCAAATTTATTGAATATTAATTTTTAAAGACGATTAAATTAATTAAATTATTATATTAATATATAAATATATACACTCGCGTACGTGTGTTTGTGTGTGTGAAAGTTTGAATGTTATAATTTATGTTTTTACCTACTTATTAAAGAAATTTCAATTTTTAAGCAGTTAACTTGAACATCAAAATAAAAAATTTAATAAGTTTATGGCTATGGGTATCTAAATACGTTATGCTGCTGGCTGGCTAAGCAGCCAGTGCTAGAAACCCAAAAGCCCGGTTGATTTAATTTGCAATATTAAAAGCTATCTTGATACATGGCACATGTATTTATGAATTATGCGACCAACGTATGGATAATCTGCTTCAGATGTCCTTTCGGATGTTAAGGTTTTTGTATTTTCATCAGGTAATAACAATGTAATGTTGAAATTCTAACGAAGGAAGCCAATTTAGACTAGCATTATTGCTTGTTTGTTGACGAAACGACAATACATACGCACATAGTTATTTATATTTAGAACTTTTTTTTTAAATAGGGTCATAGTATTTTTAAGCTTCTGTTGGGATCTAATATCTTTTTGGATGAGTTTAAGGTATTCTTTTATATTAACATGATGCATTTAAAATTTTATTTTAAAATGTTTTTTTATAACAAATGTGATAAAAATATGAATTGAATTCGATTCGTATTTGATTACTTTAAATTGACTTATTGAATTGAAAAAAATTTAAATTATTTCATGTTTTGATTATTTAAATTTTAATCATTTTAGATTTGATTTTGACGTTTGACTTATTTGAATTCAAATAATCATATTCGAATCATTTTATATTCAAATTTAAATTATTTCAAATTTGAGATGATGATTTTTTTAAATTAAATCTAGTTGAATTAAATTTAAATTAGATTAACCTTTTAGACAATTTAGGTTTGAATCAATTTTGACTGTTTTGTCCGAAAAGATTAAATCTCAATTGACACAAAAAAGAGTTTCTCTTCCTATCAACTGATCTAACTCTTTGTAAGTCTATTTAGGACAATTTTAGTTCATATGGAACTATACTACTAGGCGGTTTAAACTTTTAAAACAACACCTATCACGTTCCTTAATCTGATTGATAATTCGTTTTGTTTCTATTTCGTACTAGCAGTTCGAAATATTGGAGGAACTTATTTAGCAAAATGATCATAGATATAACTAATTACCATTGTCACCTTTGCCATTGTTTAATTTTTCAATGAAATAAATATGATATGAATAAAAAATATAATAATATAATAATTTAAAATTTTAATAAAAATTATAAATAAATTTAATAAAATTAAAATATATATTTTATATTTTCATATTAATATAAATTATGACATATAATTTTTATTTAAAATATAACATACATACACAAATTATTTATATTTTATAAATATAAATATATAAATTATCAAATCTACGTACAATTCGTACAAAAAAAATCTATCCATAGGTCGAGGCTTTAATAGGGAATTTTTTATCTGAAATATTAAATTATTAATAAATAATTTTAAATTAAATTTGATTTTAAAATATCAAATTTTTAATATTTTTAATATTTTGAAAATTTTTAAATTTTTTGAATTTGACAGGTCAAATCTTGAATAAAATCTTTTGAAGGTGAATCAAACCTAACCCAGATTTACTTATAAGTGTTAAAATGTTAAATTTATATGATATTTATAAATGAACAAAATCTTTAGAAGATTCTTCAAGTCTAACTCGACTTACCTCGGCTCAAATTTAATTAACATAAGCTTTGGATTGATAAATTTATACATTATTTTTAGATGAATTAATATTTTAAGTCATTTTTAATTATAATAAAATAGTTAATATAATATTTAAATTTTTAAACTTTTTAATATAATATTTAAATTATAAATTTATTAAATATATTAAAAATAAATATCTTATTAATTAATAAATTTATAATTCAAATAAAATATTAAAAATATTTTAAATTCAAATATTATATTAAATATTTTATTATAACTAAAAATATTTTAAATTTTCATATCAACTACACTACACAAAGTTCTTCCCTAATCCTAACAGCTTTTGAATTTCTCTAATTGGATTATAGTTTTCCTTGAAATAAAGGATAAGGATGCATCATTGAGACTGCAAATTTCTTCTAAAAACTAATTTTTTAACTTTCGAATTTGATTTTTTTTTTTTACCACATGAGGAAAGTTGGCATCTTCATGCTTGCAATCATACTCAAACAGTAAAAGAATGTTTGAAATTGCATAAAACGGTTTTTCTTTTGTTTCTTCATAAGCACTGACGTCAAAGCCACTGACTCTATCATTTATATAATAATAATAATAATAGTAATAATAATAATTATTATTATTATTATTATTATTCAAATCTTAGAGAAAAATGTACTAATTTCTTGATTATTGATAAATTTATTTATTTAATAACAACCATAGGCCAACTGGAGGCAACTTAATTTACCTATGGGTTTTACCAGAAAGAAATTTTTTTAAGAAAATGTTTTTTCAATTTACCAGAAAATTTAAGTCATCAAGGTGATTTTTCTTAGAGACTTTTTAGAAGAAGGATGAAGATATAAGAGTTTGAGTACAGTGACATTCCCTAATCCAACATACATTAGAGATGTTTGCAGTTGGCATTTTCTTTAATTTTGCCTTGCTATTTATCCTAGAGAATTCACACCCAAGCTTAAAGTTGTAAGTTCATTCCCTTAAGATTTTTTTTTTTTTACAAAAAGTCATAACTTATGAATAAAAAATAAATTACAAATATTGAAATTCGTATTTCAAACATGCTAATATCGCTTATTAAAGATATAAAATAATTGAATTAAATTTTAAATTTTATTTACTATATTTTAATATTAAGTTATTAAAAAATTTGAAGTTTCATTTAATTAATTTATATAACCATTCATAAAAGCTAATATTCAATAAGTTTAGAATTTAAATCTTAATATTTGCTAATTTTTTTTTAGTCCTCGTATTGAGCTCCTTTGTTTAAAAAAAAAAAGTTGTTAGCAAACATGGTGAAGATAATTAAGTATCAACCAAGATTTGATTTTTTGAAGAACATTCAAGTAGTAAAATCATGTATGGATGAAAATGATGTGGAAGAATTGATAACCTTAAAATTGTTAGAACAAAGAGAAATTATTTTGAAGCAAAATCTGCAAAGACTTTTGATTGCTATAACCAAAAAATAAATATATAAATTAAATGAATTGTAGTTTAACAAAAGTATATGCTATGATTCCAATTGACCAAAGTATTCACAGGTAGCTGTCGGATTATGTTTTTGTGTTGTTCAAATGAGTCTCGTCTGTAATCCTTGTCAAGCACGAAGTTAAGATATGCTGACGACCAAGTTTGTGGAAATGAAGGACTTTCTCATGGCGAAAATGCTTACTGAGGGCTGCTGCTATAATGCGGCAGCTAGTCGGTGCCAGAATTGTTTTACGGAGTCAAAGAGCCTTCAAGCAAGAGAGAGAACTAAGCTCCAAAACAATCTCAGAAGTGCAATTCCAATCTTTGTTTAAGATATTTCTTTAATCCTTCATCTTGGGTCACTTGTTCTAAGCTCAGGCGAGTAAAACTGGAAATCATAGTTAATTACTCGATTAGTGTGAATGTGTGTTATGCTGTCTGAACACTCGATTTGGAATTTTTCTGAACTCGTGCAAAGACTAAATTTGTTGCAAAAACAAAGCAAAATATAATTTGGATTATAATTCTTCAAGATACAAAGCTATTTTCATGAAATTAAAAAGTGGTGTTGGCATTTTGAAATTGGTACAAACGCAATATGTTGTTTAAGCTTTGAATTTTGGTTAAAGAATTGGGTCAGGAACACGCCCCTGTGCATGCATGGTGGCGACTATGATTCATCAGAAAATGAAAGGAAAAATAAAGCATGTTTTCCACCATCGAAGTCTTACTCAAATTTATGCAGAGACTTGTTGTCATGGCGTCACTGATTCCCTTGAATCAAAAACAAGCATGTATCTTCTAATAATGGACCTGCCAAGACCCCACAAGATTTGACAGTTCCATTAGCCCCATTATAAATGAAACAAAAAAGTATGATTATGTGCAAATAAACAAATACAAGAGACCCAGAAAAGTCTCAGGTTTGGAATATATGTAAAGCCAAAAACACTCAAATGGATGTAACTGCAAGGTCACTATAATTGCAGCAGATGAGATTCTAAATGGCTTCTTGTTGAAGTATTGAGCAATTCCTTTTCGATGGTTTTGAGTCTCAACGGTCATTCAAAGATGCCATGCCAATGGGCCCTTAATTGGAGGTTCCCTTTAGAAAGCACAGGAAATAAGGAAGGGGGATCTTTCTCTTGCTTTCTTGTTGGTGAATCAAACACAGAGAGAGAGAGAGAGAGAAGGAAATGGTGAACAAAGCCAAAAGTATCAAAATACAACGGTTTTTGTTCTCTGAAAAATAGAAAGACCAAATAGCTCCCACCACAAATCCCTGGAAATAGATGATATAAATTTTCCATAACAAATGCATGTAAAAACTTAAAAACCACTTAATTGACAAAGATATTTCTTCGTTCCAGATAAGAATCCCACTTGTTTCTGCAGAAGCATGCATTGGTTACACTGGCAATGCTGCAATCTCAATTCGGAGCTTCTTGCCAATCTGTGGGGTGAAAGTTCTCAGCTTCCTTTTCTTTCTTTTCATTACAACAGTGACTGAAAGAGAGGTGACGATGGGTGCTGTCCTCAACTGCTCCCACAAAGGGATATATAAAGTACATAAATGGACCCAGATGTGCCCAGTGAACCCCCCCCCGAAATAGTAAAAGTTCAGCGGTGTGTAAAAGCTAAGACCCTCTCTTTTTCTAAATTCTAACTTCCAGGACCAGGGATCCACCATGATAAGGAATAAGCCCTTTTGTTAATTTTTCTTTGAGGGCTAACAATGAGTTAAACTGAATGGACTGCGAAAGACAATGATAGCATAATCTTAAATGAATGAAAATGCAGAATGGATAATAAGAAGAAATGGTTACTTTCATTGTACGCATTGAATAGACAATTGAAGTCCAAAGGCATTCCAGTCTCTACAATTGTGGAGCTAAAAGCGAAACTCCAACTAAAACCCAAATCGAAAATCGGAAGGCCCCTACCATAGGTACAACATTGGAGAAAGGGCCCAAGAAGCAAAGCAATTCTTTGTCCATTACTATTGTAATTGCAAGTTCCAGAGACTTGCACAAATTGCACTTCTCTTACTCGTATTGGTATCCAATAATATACCACCTCAACACTAATCTATTCCACATAAAACATTTTTACATCATTTCTTCTTTTGGGAAGGTTTATTTGACAAGGCATTGGAAAAGAGAACTTGACATAATTCCATTGCAGCAAGAAATGTGTTTTTCTTGTCCACATTATGAGTGTTCTTTATGTAAGTTGAATCAATTGCAGGAATTGAAGTGCTTAATATATACAAAAGAGCTAATTCATACCTCAAACTCCCATCTCATATCGATCGTTCATTCTTGGAAGATTTGTTGAACCAAATGGGGAAGGCCCTTTAGCCCTTGCCTCGTTAGAAAAATGCTGTGTGAAAGATTGGAAGCAAAATTTCCCTCTCATTGGATTGTCCTTGTGAGCTTGCACTTTGAAATAAAGATGGTGTCCGTATAATTTAGGCTACATAACTTCAAGAGCTCTGCAGACCTTTGCTTCAAGACAGGATTGCAGCCACTCTGGATCACGAGAAGCAGCTTGGCTGCTAAACCTGCTTCTACAGCAACTGAAGAGCATTCCTCAGGGGCAAGTTTACATACACACCACAAAATTGACAATGCATATTGAGTACAGCTTTCTGAAACTCTCATCAACAGCCTCACCATATTCGGAATCGTGTTTGCGCAATCCTTCAAAGCTAATTTACCCTCAGGTAGAGAAGATAATGTATCCAATATGATAAGGGCTAATTCCAAGCAATCGGGCTCCAAAGCAGGTAGCAATTCGACCAATTGAGAAATGGCTCCAATACTCACAATCAAGCTCCCGACTTCTTTATGCAAGCATATAGATCTGAGGAAGCTAAGTCCAGGCAAGATTCCATTCGAATACCTCTTATCCTTCACTAAACGCATTAGACCAACCAACAGCCGATGGCTGCAGATGCTCTCTGAGCGAAATTCCTTCTCCTCCATAAACTTCTCCATCAATCGCGTACAATTGATCTTTGTCTCTACTGACCCTTCATTCAGCATGTCCACCATCAATGAAATCTTCGTCGGTTGCATCAAATTGGTTTTGGACTCTGAATCAAGCTCCAAATTGACAAGAATCCCAATTGCTTCTGAACCAACCGCATGGGAGGTAAACGGGCCTAACAAGGATGAAATTACAGAAACCCCACCTTCATCAACCGTCGTCTTCCTAGCCGTAGCATGTGCTAACACAACTCGCTTCAGCTCCTTCAAGGCTTGAATCCTGGCTTGACCCTTAGCCTTCTTCAATGTCTCAAGAAGCTCACTTACCCTTCCTTGTACATCCACTGATCTCTTCTTCATAAGCGAAAACTTCTGCGAAAACCAAGTGTAAATCAAATGGTAAAGGGTTCTATTTGGGGTAATAGAATCATCCCAAAGCTCCTGCATTGTAGTGGGACAAGTATAGTGCCCCAAATTGAACCATTTGAGAATGTTGGACCTCTCATAAGTTTGGCCAGTGCAAAGGGTAACAGGGTCTTGCATTGGCTCAAGGGAGATTGGACAAATAAACACAGAAGGAATCTCAGGTAAATCAAGCTCTTCAATCATTTTTTTCAGATCCAATTTCTCACCAACAGCACCACCAATGACTCCACCACCAACAACACCACCCAAAACCCCATCTTTAACAGCAGTGTCCAGATCTAGAACCTGCCCATCACCACTGCCATCAAATCCAGCAACAACAACCCCATCCCTCCTTGAGGGTTGAAACATGGGCATCTTTTAGACCCTCCCTTTTTCCAAAAAATTAAAACAACACAGATTCTCAAGGAACCAAAAAAGAAAGATTTTTAAAACCCCTCCACCGCTCCCCCCAACACACTCTAAATTCACTGCAGTGACAAGCACCTCCAAAGGCACATTACATCTAGGTCATACAAAAGAGATATGAAACAAAAATGAATGAAAGTCGGTGTTTTTCTACTCAATTCTTCCCTCATTAACAAATCATAAAGCAAGAAAAAATACTCTCTTTTTTCCCTCTTTATTGTAAAACTCACACATTTCTATCTCAGTACCCCGTTCCTCTCCCTTCGCTTTATACTGATCTCTTTCCTATGGTCTAAAGTCCCTCATTTTACCATCATAATAACAATAATATCACCAATAAACACACAATAATCAAGCTCCCATCTTTCACTTCTTGTTCAAGCTTCAAAAAAAAAGGAGCCTTCAAAACAGCAACGAAGATATTACTAAATAAAGCAGTCAAAGATCAACAGTGAAGACCTTGTATAAAAGCTAATCAATTACCTTTTTTTTTTCCTAACCCAACCAAAAATCGTAGAGAAATTAAAAAAAAAAAAAAACTACCCAGACAATAAAAACATGAAAAAAAATTCAAGATTTGGTGAAGCTTATTAAGAGAAAAAATTTATTGTCAAAAGAGGAGGCCATCCCACCAAAGAGAGACATAAGAAGAAGAGAGAGAAGAGGAGAGAAAAGCCATGTCCTGCAAAGGCTTCCCTACTGCTCTTCTTTTGGAGCAGTTGTTTACTGGATAAAAATAAACATAAAATAAAATAAAATAATCCAAAACCCTTCACGGAAAATAATAAAAACTAATTATAACATCCAATTTGCAGTAAATTAATACATTATTTTTATTTAAAAAATAAACTGATTTTTTTTACTAGATTAAAAAAAAAAAAAGTTTAAATTTATCGGGTTACCGGGAACTACGGGTAGTAACCGGTAACCAAGCCCTCGACCCGCCCACCACACGTGCAGTCGTGTCAGTGCTTTCTTTGCCGTAATATGCTGCTATATGCTTTAGTATAATAGTTAAAGGTATTACCAAAAAGTTAGTTTCCATTTATGTCCCTTGTAAATTTCATTCCAATTTTGGGGATTTTAATTTTTTTTTTTAATGAATTTTCTAACATTGAGAGAGATTTTTGTTTTGAAAAACAGAAATACGGGATTATAATTTGATGTTTTTTTTTTAGCTAAAAGAATCTCTTTCTCATCTTAGAACTTCATCCACATATGTCATGTGGATACCATCAATTTCAAAATTATTTGGAGAACAAAAGATATTTGAACTTCTAATAATACACTAATCATATTAGTGGTGCTTACTTTGGTAGTTAGAATTTTGAAGACTTAAAATTTAAAATTTTTTTAGCATAATTTTAAAAAAAATTATATTTAACGTATTAGAACTTAATTAAAATAGATTTCGTAATTTTATATGAAAATATAAAAATATTTTTTAATTTATTAAATTTGTAATTAATTACTTTTAAAATTTTAAATTTAATGATATTCGTATTTTTTATATAATATTTATATTATATTATTATATCATATTTTAAATTATTTATGAAATAATGTTTTAAATTTTAATATGAAACAAGGGTACCCGCATGGAGGAAAAAAGCGGTCCAATTTCAGTAGAGTCCACCAAACCCCCACGGGCAAATATGAAAAGGATTTATCTGTCTTTAATCTTAAACTTTAACTTAAATCCATATCTCGATTTAATAAAATGGAATATTTCGGTCACTATTTTAATAAATCAAAGTTTTTTTTTTTTCTTTTCTTTTTAATTCTTATTTTTTACTATTCAAATAAAGGCAAAAAAAAATCAAAGATACAAAAATGGCACTGTTGGGCCACATGGGGAACTTCCGCAACTCTCTTTCTTTTTTTAATTTATTTTTTTCTTTTCTATTTTTAAGTATTTATTTTAGGTAAAGTGCCAGCAAAACATTTGACCATGACAGTTTTTGCTTTGACTGTACGCCTCTGCTGTTTGGCTTTTCCGGTCTTTGCTTTGACTGCCTTTGCCCCCACTTCCACACGCTGCCACGTGACTCTGTAAACCTTCCTTTGTTTTCTCTATTTTTTATAATTAATTGAAATAAACAAAATTATTTCATAGATTATAATTTTTAAATTTAACTAGTAAAATTAGTAAAACAATACATATTTTTTAAAGTATATTAAAAATAAAAATTAATTAAGAAAAACACAATATTTTTTAATATTTTAATTTTATTTATGAAATTAAAAAATTTCATTAATAATGTATAAAAAATAATTCAATAAATAAATATTTTTTCTTGCTTTTTTTTTTGTTTGTTAAGGATGCATTGAGTGTATAGCACTTAAGTTTGTAGGGTATACCTAAGGCTGGAAAATTGGGTGGTTAGGGTTTCAAATGAGTAGGGTGGGAAAATGGGGGTATTGGGTTCTCAAATTTAATTTTTTTAATTAATTAAATGAATTTAATGGATTTAGGTTGTATTCAAGAATTGAGTTGGTGGTTGTCCAAAGAGGTTGAGATTAATTACATTAATTGCTTCTTAAGGTTTGACAGGTATTTTTATTTGGATTCATATGTATTTTTAATAGTATTAAAGATGAATGAGTTGAGTCCATTCTAAGATTCATGACAGATGAAGAGATCATGAAATGGGTTTTAAATGAATTTTATATCTAAGTTTTTCAGATGCTTAAAAACATTAAGGAATCACATGAGCATATGCTACCTATATAGGGTGTCACATGACCCACAAAAATGTGATTTTTCAACACTAATCAATTATTATTATTATTAGTTGTGTGGAAGTACAAGAAGATCTTAATTTAGCTTAAGGTTTTAACTTTAACGATGACTATAAATTAATTAAAGTTAAAAGCTTAACGACTTATTGATTTTTTTATAAAATAAGTCACAATTTGAAAATAAGTAAATAAGTTATAATTATTAAATTTTGAATTTAAATTTACTGATTATTATTTTTTTAAAATAATTATATGAGTTAATTAAATTAAATCACGAGTTTCAAACTTATTTATTTGAAATATTGAAGAACCATAGCCTCATTTTTATTACCAAACTTTATTAAAGATCATTATCTAAGGGTTTAACTTATTTATGATGTTATATCTTTGTGATGAAAAAAAAATGAAGGGATAAATAAGATAATCAATTTTAACTTAAGTAAATTAAAGTTGATGCTAGTTAAAAAGAAAATTGGGTAAAGTGAACCTAACTTCATTCATATTTGGAAACATGTATTAAAATATGTTGAAAAATGTGTATTATTTAGGCCTACCAAATTTAAAGGATATAATGGTACGATTTGATTATATAACTTTTCTCCAACCGCCAAAAATTTGATATCCAAAATGGGAAATAACAATTACTAAATTATAGAGATACAAAAGCGACAGAAGCTCATAGAATGGTAGGCAAAGCCCATTGACAAGCTTGAACACAAGCCCAAGTTCAAAATTGATCCAATAAACAAATATAACGTTTTAATGGAAAATCATTAACAGAGTCACGTAGTAGACCTGTTGAAGGGTAGGGTTGTTGGTCGGAATCCGAAAGTTAGCTCAAAATTTTAAATAATTTAGACACGAATATTAAATTCATTAAATGAATTTAAATAAATATATGAGGTTCAATCAAAAATAAAATTGAGCTTGGGTTTTATAATTTAAAACTCAAGTTTCGATTTGATTTGATTCAAAAATTAAAAAAATATTTTTGTTATAATTGGATAAAGTTTATTTGATTTATTTTTTATAATGGATAAAATCCATTTATTTTGTTATTTATAATAAGATAAAACTATTTTGTTTATACAAAACATTAAAATAATAATCCAATTTTAAATTATATTAAGCAAAATTGAATTGAATCCAAACCCAAATGACTCATAATTCAATTAAAATTAATTAAATTAATAATTTATAAAAAAATAAAAAAATATTTTTTTTAATTTTAAATACTAATACTTTAGGCAAGTTTGAGTTTTATTATTACATGTATAAACGAATTTGGATAAAAAATGACACTCAAAAAATTAGATTAGGTTGGATTTGGATTTGCTTATAATATTGGAATATCATGCATAAACCTAATCCGAAGTGACCCGTGAACAGCTCTAATGCATAAGGGGTTAAAGTTTAATAATAAAAGTATTAAGCTAATAAATATAAAAAACAGTAAAAAAATTTTAAATTCAAAATTTAACCTAATTAATTTATGTAATCATCATTAAAGATCTTTTATCCTTAAATTACAGTTTTATCTATACTAAGAAAAAAAATTATAACCATCATGCAATGTGGCTCTTGAACTGAAATTTTGTTTAATTACCTTAAAATATTTTTAATACAACATTAATTATTAGATCGGTCTGGCTAGCCATAAAACATTATCGGATTCTTATTGACATTCTAAGTGTTGTGACTTGGGATGGCACATACAAAACATGTGTTTCTAGTTTTGGACAGGCATTTCACAGCTCAACAGCTCTCTTTGGCACACCCAAAATATGTATTTTCAATTCAATTTGATGTAAACCTTCTTTTTCGCTCCAGCGATTGTCATGATGTCCTTTATATACTTGACAAACTTTTATGTCATACAAACAAAATTATTTTAATCGATAAGGTAGCTGGATTCAGTGGCGGCTTAGAACCTAGATTGATTAAAAATATCATTGGTTTTTCCTATTGCCGTGCCATGCTCGCAACAAGCACTCATGACCAAATGGATAAGGCGCCTGCTGACTTTTAATCAGAGGATTGTGCGTTCTGAGTTAATGGATGAGGCACCTGCTGCCTGATTTCTAATCAGGCGATTGTGGGTTCTGAGTTAATGGATAAGCCGCCCTTCTAATCAGGCGATTGTGGGTTTTGAGTCCCACTGAGTGAGTGCTTGATTTTATCACCAGTCAAGACTCTTAAATCTTAATTGGGAGAAGCCTGGAATCAGCATTCTGTTTACATTATACATAGACTTTTATGATCGCCGACAAGGCATCAATAAATTTTGTACTGCATCAATTCTTGGGAACAGGCTGAGTTATAACATAATCACCATCCTGTTTACATTCTAGCCAGGACTTTGAAGCCTTTGTATGCAGGTTACAGATTTTCAGCTCATAGACTTGTTTAAGATCTTTACAGTACTCAGAGTAATTGTTTCTGTGATTGATTCTTTACTTAAAAAATATGATTCTTTAACCATTTTTTGTACAAAAATAAACTTTCTTTCAAAGTCCCCAACAAATTTCAACTGCCTTCATGATTCTTCGTAAACCAATGTTACACAAAAATTCTGGCTTGCAGCAGGACATAAATATCACCATGATTAAGAAAAGCTTATGGTCAGGCTTTTGAGGACAGGAGCTGAGCATCTCTTCTGCCCTTGGCAGTTGAACTACTTCAGGTCTTCCAATCAATATTCATCGAGTTTCTTATTTTTAATCAATAAAGCTTCTTGCTTCAAACAAGCTATTAACAAAACAAGAATTGAACAAGTAAGAAAATCCATTTTAAATCAGAAGTAAGAAGTGCCATTCGGAAGTTCAAAGGTGCAAGGCAGCTTAGGTTACTGATGACACAGTCAACTCTCCTGTTCAACACAACCCCATCAAGTTGGTAAAGTGATTGAAGTGGAAATAATTAGATATTTTGAATTGAAATATTCTTTTGGCGTGTTGTTGACATGGTTGATAATTAATTAAAAAAAGATTAATTCATGTTCAATTGGCTGATGAACAAAGTGATCGGTCGAATCAATATTTTCAGAATCTCAGTTATGTTATTCTTTAGAAGAAAAGTTCGTTGATTCAGTAATATTTAAGAAATTAACATCCAGTAAATTTTGAGATCAAACTCACACCAACAATTAGATTATGTTATCTTTTGTATAAAAATAAGAAAAATTGTTCCATTTAACAAAAATTTTATGACTTGGATGCTTGCATATCATTAAATATTAACCAAATTCCTTTTAAAAGTTCAATTGAGAGCCAAGACTAATTCAGATTTGGAAAGGATTTCCCAAATAAAAAAAAAAAAAAACTTGTTCTGACAAGCATAGAAGTATTAGATTTGATAAAATTAATAAAGAGAAGTTAACTAAAAAAAGAATTCTAAAATAATCAAACAAGTTTTTTTTTTTTTTTTATGTTAATAGTAAAAAAAAAAAGCAAATGAGACGTTGGCTTAGTGGTAAGAAAGAAATCTTGAAGCTCTTAGATCTAAACTTCAAATCTTATTACGTGTGAATTTGATTATTTAATTAATTGTGTTTTAATTTATTAATTGATTATTTAACGATTATAACTTAACCATAATTTAATAATTAATTATTTAGTTGATTGTATAAACGTAACATTTGATATAATCGAAAGTAAAAAAAAAAAAAAAAAACATAAGGCGTGCCCTAAGTTGCATAATCATATTTGATTACATACTTAGTGGAAGATATCTTTTAATGATTCTTATCCGAAATCTAATACATCAGATTGGATAGTGACAAAATTTTATTTGGTATATTCCAATTTAACCTATCAAGTTTGTATTTTTTAAATTTCTTTTTATAGAATTACATGATAATGTAACTTTATATAACAAAAAAATTTTTTTTACAAAATTTAAATATTAATAATTAAAATTAAAAATTCAACACTCTAATAAATCACGGATTATTGAGTTATACAACAAAAAATTTGAGATATTGAATTCAAAATTACCACCAAATATGGCAATTAGGTTAATAAAAGATTAATAGCTAATATAGACATCATCAAAAGGATTGCTATGTTTTTTAAAACCCAATTTTGCTTTAAAATTTCATCTCATAATTTAGATATTGATGAATTTTTTGCTCTTTAATAAAATGTAAGGTAATGATAACAAGTTTAATATATATATATATATATATTTATAAAAGATATTGTAGTTTGAAAATAAAAAAATTAAAAATTATATTAATTTTTTATGAAAATATCATTTTTTATTTTTTTTATTTTAAAACTGCAATCTCCCTTTATAAATAAATAAATAAATATATATATATATATATATATATTAAACTTGTTATCAAAAATTATATTAATTTGATGTAAGCATAGTATTACCATGGGATTGATATGTTATTGTTATTATTATTATTTAAGTATTTCAACAAGGTGCTACAGCAGCCAAGATGAAAGAACTTTTTTTTATTTAATGATATCATAGAATATAATTTTATATCAAGTAATATTTTTTTTTATTTAAAATTTTTTGATATTCGATAATCATTTTGAATTTTAATTAATTCGAAATCGAATCGAATCAAATCAAATTTCAAAAAGATGATAAATTTTTTTAATTCTTTTTTTTTATTCACAAAATTCAAAACTAATATTTTACTTTAAAAAAATCAAATTTTTTGTCACTCGAAATACAAGAATTTGATTATTTCGAGTAATATTATTTTAAAAAATTTGTCACTTTCTGACAATAAATAAATAAATAAAATATTACATAAATGTAATTATTAGAAAAAAGAAAAAGGGTAGTTTACTTGTGCGCGTGGTTTAAGCGATAAGAACTAAGACTAAGTAAAAATGACATAAAAAAAAAATGTCATCTTTTGGTTCCTCGTAAAATCAAGAAATTCAGTCTGCAATCATATGGAAAGTAACTTGATAGTGTAGAATTATTTGTCTCTTTCCTAAATTAATATATAGATAAATTTCTTAAAGGTTCCTTTAACACGCAGCTAGTTTCATTTCAAAGGAATAAATAGATTTCAACCATATAATATATTTTAGGATTAATTATTTTATCAAAAGTTGTCATAAATGGATTTCTTATTAAATAAAGGGATAACTTTATTGGCCACATTAATTTCTGATTTTTCTTTAAAAATTTAAATACTTTTTGGAATATACAATCTTTTTTCATTTGTAATTTTTTATTATAGTTATGTAATTATTTAATCACATTATAAAATTCTATAAAGATCCACCATCAATGGCTAATCTAGACATCATGTCTTGAAAGACACAAATTGCAATGAAACTATTACCTTATAAGTATAGATTTCATGTAATGTTTTAATAAATTTTACATAATTTAAAATTATAATCGGTTAATTGTAGATTGTAATATAATAATTGTTTTTAGTATTTAAAGTTATTAAGATTTGATTCTTGATTAATAAAATTAAGAATATAATATTCTATTAATATTTTTTTTATCTGAGATTTTTTAGTGTTTAATAGTCACTTTAAACCCTAATTAATTTGAAATCAAATCGAGTCAGATAGAATATCATAAGAGAACAAGTTTTTTTAAGTCTATTTTTTCATTCACCACACTCGAAATCAATATCTTATTTAAGAAAAACTGAAATTTTTTACCATTCGGATCAATAGATATTAATTATATTAGCATATTATAATATAATAATTGATATGCTTTGAATATATACACTTTCGTCGTTATTTTCATAGGTTGGATATATTATAAATTTGCAAATTATATCAAGTTAAATAAAAATAAAACATAAAAAATATTTGAAGCTATCCAGCAAGCTAGCTGAATTCTTGACCAATTAAGCTGCATAGTACTTGCCACTGACGAAAACTATTTTAAATATCTTTATTTTTAAGTTGTTAGTTTGGGGGTTTCTTTATAGCTTTGGAAACTTACTCAGTCTAATTGTAATGGACAAAATTTGAGTACAAGAAAGAGAGAAATAATGATTCAATATTCTGAACCAGACGACTATTTCAGCCAAACATTCTGTAAGCAAGCTTGTTTGAACTTTGAATTATGAAACAACCTTGGGCAATATTGCCTTTGACAAAGTCCATAAAATTCATACAATATTTCATATTCCCCAAACGAATGTTGGAAACTGCCAAACAATCCTTTTTATTTTAATGTAAAGAGATGCCAAATCGCTTTCATGCAATTTTAAAGACTGGCCCCTCCTCTCTTATTATATAGTGCTCAATCCCCTCCTTTATAATCCTTCTAAACCAATCCTGTTTTTTCTTCATAGTTGTATAGTTTTCAAGCAATATGAGCACGAAGGGCAGCAAAGAAAGCAAATTAAGCAGATATCTAAAGACACCCATCAGGGTTCTGGTCAAGGCTAGGGATTTCTACATGAAAAGCATGACAGAATACTCGGACAAGCTTGGCTATGGCACGGTCATGGGGTGCCCTACAGGCCAAGTTAATACTTTGCCTAGGAGCTATAGTGTCGGCTCAACGAAATCGGGCAACGGTGATGATGACTTGAAGGAACTTATGAGGGTTGCTTCCACAAGGAGTTTAGGCAACAAGGTTCAGTTGGACCTTCTTAAAAGACAACAGGCAAGGCAGTCTCCGAACACTACTGTGACAAATAATTTGCCTAGAAGTCGCAGTGTTGGGATTGGGAGGATTGATGAGGAAAAGCCTTGTGACTTTGAAGAAGATCATATGAAGGTTAAGACTGATGGTTTCCAAAGGGGCAGGAGCCATGCTGTTACAAAGACAAAAGGTGCTTTTTTCTAAGTGAAAATTTGTAAGGAATTTGGAGAAGGTGTATTGGTTGTTTCTTTATTTTTGTCAATCCTTAAGAGTTCAACTGGTTTTAGGACTTTACATGTTACTACATATTAATAGGTGATAGATATGGTGCTTGAAATCCCATGTCTGTCTCACCATGATTTTAATGAAAAGTGTATGTTTCAATCTAGTTCTGTTCTTTGACTGGTAAATCAGGAGATTGAAATCTAAACTGTGCTTAGTAATATGAAACCAGAGAAAGAATTATATAAAATGGTTACTTTACCTTAGCATTTATTATTTTTATTCAAATTATGTTATGTAATTATTTTTTAAAAAAATTAATTATTTATTATAATCATATATTATAATTAAATAATAAATATTTATTTCAAAAATGTAATTATGTGATAAGATTTAAATGAAAACTACATACTGAGATTTAAATAAAAATTACATACTGAGATTTAAATGGTCATTTAGTTCGAAAACCTCCCTCTTATTGTCATGAGATCCGGCGAAAAATAAGCCACTCAGAGGTGTTATTTATTAAGTTAATCACGAATAAGAACAAAAATATTGTTGTTAATTATTAATAATTTATTTCTCTATTTATTTTTATTCTTTTTCTTTTACTTAACATTTTTTTAATTACAAAATAATGAGATTTTAACTAGTTTTAAATTATAAATTATCAAATTCAAGTACATGTTAAATATTTTAAATTTATCTACTAAAGTCTCCATTTACCATTGCAAAAATCTAGGAAGAGTTGAACTGTGACTAGATGATTTAAGGTAAGGAAGACCCTGCCTTCATTGCTAGGGCAAGCAAACAGTTTCGAATTCATAGTAGGCCATAGTCCTGACGTATTTTCCCACCGCAAACCCAAGCCAGAAAGACTCACAATCGTCCAACATACAATGTCCTCTCTCTCTCTTAAAAGGTGAAAAGAGACAAAAAAGGGTGGAAGTTCCATCTTTGAGTAACTCATCATTGTTATGGATTCATTGTTATAATTTTTCGATAAGTGGATTATTATTAATTAATAATTATAATATTTAATAAAATAAGTTAATAAATTTAATTTAAATATAAAATAAATTTAAATAATTTAATGTAATCATTTAAGTATAAATTTTTTATATTTTATTAAATTAGTGTAATTTGATAATTGTATGAATTTTTAATCCGACAAACCTTTGATGAAAAAGTTTCTAAAGTTTTAATATCAATTATGATTGTCCGTATATAATATAATTAAATTTAATATTATAATATTCACGTATGATTATTGAGATTTAAAGTTATGTTTACATTGAAATGATGAAAAAAGGTGTAACTGGAACAAGGTAGAAGGTTGTCAGTGAGGAAATCAATGTCCAATGGGGTGTCTTTATATCTGGTTGGAAGGACATCGTTCTTACAATTATTTCCATGTTGGGCGTTTCCTTGTCCCCCTTATTCATGGATTACACCTCAAAAGCTAGATTGAAGGATCTTTATATCAAGGAGTGATTATAGTGTTTAATTAAGCCATTAAGAGTGTGAAAACAATAAATACTTTCTACTAGAACCGTTAACAATTTAACATAGATCATATGACTATTTGTCTGCATTCCTTCTCTATCCATCTGGTAACAAACTGGATTCAATACTATTTTTAAAAGTATTTGGGTTGCAGTTGGGGAAATTAGCAGCTATATCCCCTGAAACCCAAAAATTGTACCAGCTTTGTAATTAATAATTTATCTCTTACTTTAAGAGTTCAAAAATTCTGCTCCATGTCTTAAGCTCCTGTTCCAAATTTACACATTTTGCAAGGATGTTTTCAAAGTATTTCCAGTTAGTATGCTTTGACATTGTCGTCGTTATGGTTTGGTATAGGCCTGCAGCTTTTTTTCTCAATCATCAGGTCTCTTCCTGGATTTTCTGCTTCACTTCCCTTCATGTTTGAAACTGGGTGAGGTTCTCAGACACAATGTGCTAATGTTTTCATTTTACCTCTTATCACGTTTTTCTTCTAGGGTTATTGATGACTTTAATAAAGACACATGGGGGTGGAAATGTGGAATTCTTCTACTATTTTATTGAATCAGTACTGTCTCATCATTGGTTAGTTAATCGTGTCTTAGATACATAACGGTGACTCGTACTCTGGCATGATTGTTCCAATAATTGCTCAAGCAATATCAGATGGTAACTTTGTGTTCATCCAGTCAAAACTTGTGCATTATCTGTTGTTAATCAAGGAGCAAATGACCAGGTTATTCATGCTGCTTCAGGTATTGAAGATGGGCGTTCTAGCAATGTATCTCAAAGTAAGTGCTCTACTATCAAATTCTTGATAAATTTTGCGCTTCACAAATGCCTTTATGTTGTGGAGTCTGGGATTCCAGAATGCTACAACATTTTAGCAATTGTTGCAGGGTTATTTGCTTGGTAATCCTAAAACAGATTCGAAATTTGATGACAACTCAAAGATTCCATTTTATCATCCCATGGCACTTATCTCTGATGAACTATACGACAAAACCCCTTCCACTAATGCTTCTGATATGGAGTAACACAAATGCACGACCATCTATGTTGAAACTTTCAGTTATCTATTCCCTTAATTCTAAGTAATTCTTCAAGGAAATTGTATATATATGTTTTGGCACGGATTTTTGCAGTCAGCCAAAATGAATTGTAAAGAAGAATACATAGAAGTGGATATCAGCAATGTAAAGTGTGCAAAAGATCATCTAGCTATCTCAGAGGTAGAAAAGAAAATGAACCTGATCTATTTTTAATTTCATTCTAGCATCATTAGAATCATGTTCCTGAAATATTTGTCCATGTTGACTAGCTTAACAACTTTGCCTTTTATAGTGCACTGCACGCATAAACGAACCGCACATCCTGGAGCCTGAATGCCCTTCTGACGTTATCGCACCGAATAGTTTGGACAACAATCGGAAATATTTCCTAGAAACACATGAAGACTACCGGCTTTCGCCCGCTGAATTCCCACAATTTGGATGTCGAGTAAATCTCTTCCACTTGCTTTCTCTCGGAGCATTAATTTATGTACGTCAGTTTAGATATTTGAGCTATCGATTAAACCTTGTTACAGGACTACAATTGTTATCTTTGCAAGGTTTGGGCAAATGATATCATTGTCCAGAAAGCACTCCATGTCAGAAAGGTAAAAATAGAAGCCTAACACCAACCAGGGAAATAGCCAAGTTAGATTAATTTAATCTTGAAATTGATTATCAGGGAACAGTAAGAGAATGGGTAAGATGTAACAACAGCTTGCTTTGTGACAAAGATGTTGAGAGTGCTGTTGGCTATCATCCATATCTCAATACAAAAGATCACAGGGCTCTAATATACAGGTTTTTTGCTACCATACTTTGTCCTCTTTTTTCCCCCCTCTTTATGCAAGCAAAGCAAAGGCAGACTATAAATTTCTTTAAAGTGGTGATGTCATGTTCCACAAGTGGGACTGAATCATGGACTAAGTCGCTGGATTTCTCGATTGTTGATGATTGGAGGCCATGGTTTGTTGACGGTCAAGTTGCAGGGTAAGCCTATGAATGCAAACAGATTTTATTTTCCATGTAGCCTCAATTTCAAAATTTGAAAGTGCTGCAAAGGGTATCTTATTATTATTATTATTATTATTTGTGTAGATACTCGAGAATATAGAAACAACTTCACATTTGCAATATGATGATATTATCTATTGCTTAGTCAATTGAAGAAAATGACTTGTGACAGAGAGAGCTTGTTTTTGCAGGGAGGGGGTCATACAGCTCCAGAGTACAATCCTAAGGAATGCGTTGCCATGTTCAAGAGATGGATTCCCCTGGAACGTTTGTGATCAGCTGCTACTTTTACTTCCTAGTTGTCTTGAAGACCCGATAACTCGTGCATGTGGCAATGACATTACCAATTAAGTGATGCCGGATTTGTTGCCTTGTTGTCCAGTGTGATCATAGAAGTGGAAATATGCTAAAAGCCATTTTTCTTGGTTTTATGTTTTGTTTATGCATATTTTATTTATTGCGTATAAATAAGAGAATAAGTAAACTATTTTGTGGTTTAATTATATTATAAAATATTAAAATATATACCGCTGTGGTTTTGAATTTTTTTTAGTAAAATGGAGAAAAAAAGCTCAAAAAACAACATTATTCTCTTACACTCCTTACCAAACTAATGTCTTAATTTCATGGATTTGTTCTTTAAAATTTATAAATTTATGTTCGGATTTTTTTAAAGTTCTTAATATATTTTTAAAACTCTTATCCTCTGGTTGAAGAGAATGTTATGCGTTTAAATTCTTTTAAATTCATAATCTTCAAATATCAACTTTAATAATATAATAATTAATCTAAAAAATAATCGATAATTTACGTTGACATTTAAATATCAAATAAATGTATTTTTATCTTATCCTCAATTGCTCTCTTTGTACACAAAAATAAATCATTTCGGGTTAGATAGCAAATATTGGGTTCCATCAGCTAATCGATCCAAGTTCTAATAAGCAACAATCTGACAATCACAAGGCCCAACAACCCAAACTCTAAAAATAATCCTCAAATTACAGCTTTACCCCAACCATTAACAAAGCGTCACGCAGTCGCCCTTCTTCACCAGTCCCCGCTCCATTTCAATTTTCACACAAAACCCTAAATCCTGCTCCTTGCAATGGCGGAGCTAAAACTCTCTGAGAGCCGAGACCTGACTCGAATCGAACGAATAGGGGCCCACTCCCATATCCGGGGCCTAGGCCTTGACTCCTCCCTGGAGCCTCGCGACGTCTCGGAAGGGATGGTGGGCCAAACCCAAGCACGAAAAGCCGCCGGTGTCATTCTCCAAATGATCAAAGACGGAAAAATCGCTGGCCGTGCAATCTTATTAGCGGGCCAACCTGGAACTGGCAAAACCGCCATCGCCATGGGCATGGCAAAGTCCTTAGGCCTTGAAACCCCTTTTGCTATGCTCTCCGGCAGCGAAATCTTCTCCCTCGAAATGTCGAAAACTGAAGCGTTAATGCAGGCGTTTCGAAAGTCCATCGGAGTAAGAATCAAGGAAGAAACCGAAGTAATTGAAGGCGAAGTCGTTGAAATCCAAATCGACCGCCCGGCTGTTTCTGGGGCGGCTTCGAAAACAGGAAAATTGACTCTTAAAACGACAGATATGGAAACCGTTTATGACTTAGGAGCGAAGATGATTGAGGCATTAGGGAAAGAGAAAGTGCAGAGTGGGGATGTTATAGCTATTGATAAAGCTTCTGGGAAAATAACAAAGCTTGGGAGGTCGTTTTCGAGGTCGAGGGATTACGATGCAATGGGACCCCAAACTAAGTTCGTGCAATGTCCGGATGGAGAGTTGCAGAAGAGGAAAGAAGTTGTTCATTGTGTTACACTTCATGAGATTGATGTCATTAATAGCAGGTAAATTCGAGTTTGTCTTTGGTAACAAAATTTTCCCTTTTCAGTTTTTTGACTTTGTTTCTGTATTTAATATGATCTCTCAAGTCTGGAATTTTTGCTGTGACTGATATATGAAGTGGGTGATTTACTGTTTATCTGTTATTGTTCTGAGATTGGTTTAGAGCTGTTATGGTCTGTTAATAATTGAGACAATGTTTGATTGTTTCATTTGCTACTTAGCTTTTGCTTCTGAAAGCAAAACATAAGTATATGAGCTTGGTTGAAAAAACCTTTATCTTTTTGGAAGAATAAACGAGTTAGATGGATTTGGTTTACAAGTTTAAAGCAAACTAGTAATAATGCTATTGAAATATGAGATTCTGCAAGTTAAGAGCTTTGTGAAGGGATAAAGAAGGTCAAATAGCTTATAATAGAGATCTCCCATAAGTCATTGGTTCTTCACTATGGTTGCTGGCTGGCTAGCTTCTTCCAATGTTTATAAACCCAACATATGTGACATCCTTATACCATCAATACATATCCTTTGTCATTTTGTTGTTCAAACAAATGAGATTGTACCATTGTTTTGTGACTATTAGGGAAGAATTTGTCTATTACAGTTCTTTGGCTAGTCAGATTTAGACATTTAGTAAGTGTGATACACACATCATAACTTGTTCAAATATATCTCACTAGCGTGAAATTTCTCCCTAGAAGACTTGATGGTAAGCTCAATGACTGTCTATCCGGTGCAACTTTTTCTTTAGGCAGTTATCTTTGCTAGTCTCCTTTTAGGATATATTAGCGTGCCATCTATAACTTTACAGGAGTTTTATGCTATCTACTATGGAGATTTATCAATTCTGTGTTTATCATCTGATGTCTTATTATTTTTCGGTTTCAGAACACAGGGATTTCTTGCTCTTTTCACAGGTGATACTGGTGAAATCCGTGCTGAGGTGAGAGAACAGATTGATACAAAGGTGGCAGAGTGGAGGGAAGAAGGAAAGGCAGAAATTGTGCCTGGTGTTCTCTTTATTGATGAGGTGCACATGCTTGATATCGAGTGCTTTTCCTTCCTGAATCGTGCCCTTGAGAATGAGATGGCCCCAATCTTGGTTGTTGCTACCAACAGAGGAATTACTACGATCCGAGGCACAAATTACAAATCCCCACATGGAATTCCAATTGATCTTCTTGATCGACTACTAATCATCACTACTCAACCTTATTCTGTGGATGAAATTCGCAAGATTCTAGATATCAGGTGCCAAGAGGAAGATGTAGAGATGTCTGAAGATGCAAAACAACTGTTGACAAAAATTGGGCATGAGACATCCTTGAGATATGCAATCCATCTGATCACTGCCTCTGCATTGAATTGTCAGAAGCGGAAGGGAAAGGTCGTGGAAGTACAGGATATCACTCGTGTTTACAGTCTGTTTCTAGATGTGAGGAGATCGACACAGTACTTGATGGAGTACCAAAAAGAATACATGTTCAATGAAGCAGCAATGGATGATGGTGGGGAAGATGATGCTGCTGCCATGCACGATTGATAGTTCCTTTATGTTGAGTTGAAGATTTTGTGATATCATGTTTCCTTGTTAACGGTCTTCAAACATTGCGGTACTGCAATTGTTCTCTGTCTGACATATTATTTTGGTAGTTTTCATCGCAATGGTGAATTTGTATTGTAATTTATATGCAATACCAACTCATATTTTCATGCTAGAAACAAGGCACACCGTTCATGCATAATGTGATCAACGCAAAATGAATGGAGGTTTCATGCACAAAAGCATAATAAAAAAAAGCTGATACTCAGACCAAATTATAATGCTATGTGATGAACGTCTTTACATGTTTGCCCGAACCAGGACCAAAGATAACAGACATAGCACTTTCTATAAATCTCAAGAGCATGTAAACAATCACATTCAAAGCAAAAGTTCCAGTGACAGAAGGTCCAAAATCATTATGCCAAATGAACTAACTTCTGCTGGATGTGGCCCAAGTTGAACTAGTACTCTTAAGCATTGGTCCAAGAAGAATCAGACGCCAATATACAATTGCAGCTATTCCCAATTTCAACTACATTCCATGTGACTAGAAAGGATGGGCAGAGGAGTCATGCCATGATTGCAGCAGTATGCGAGCCGTGCTTCACTGTAGCTACCAGCTATTGTCTTTTCTGTTCAACAAAAGAAATATCATGAACTTCACAGCTATAATAGCATGATTATTCGCTTATAAACTCTTGCTGCAGCAAAAAGCCACTATAGCTTAAATCTCATCTTGATTCTGAATACATATAAATGGCAATAGTCTTCTTTCACCATTGTTGCATAAAAGCAAAACCACAGAAAAAGAAAAAAAAAAGAGCAATTCACTCCTTATAGAAATAGAGTTAGGAATTACCAAGAAAAGAAAGAAAGAAGGTAGATAGTTGTCAGCCTATCAGGCATTTATGTCAGGATCAACTGAAGATGATCTAAAAATCTAGCTATCATGGATTCTGACAATTACAAGGCCATTAAAATTGTGTTGAAATCATCATTGAATCACCGATTCTGAAAATATGAAGATGTTCTACTTCCTAATCAAACAACATTAAATTTTCTACTATGTAATGAATTATTTCTTATACTGAGCTAACACACATTTACAACAGTAATGTGGAACTAAAGCAGTATGTGCAGCATTCTCCTTGTTCAACCAAAAAAAAACAAGCATTCTTCTTGCAAATTGGATTGCACGACAAACAAGAATAAACCAGTGATAAACTCAATTTTCAACATCTAAAAAGAAATTAAAGAACAAAACTATTTTTTTCCCCTAACACTGGAACTAACTAATCATTGATTTGAAGTTGGAGTCATAAATCCATGATCTGTTGCAAATCCTATAAAAATTCATACAGATTTTCAAATTAACTCCACCAAATAGTGAAGATATTAGTACCTAAATGTGTACAATTATCAGTAGCTAGAAAAACTGTAAATACTTCAAAGAAAAAGACAGGTGACATTGAATTCAATTAGTTGCAAACATAAAAATGCCACCTAATTCAAAAGGACTTTTTCATAGGTCTCCACCAAACCAAACCTAAGAACTATTTGAAAATGAGTTCAACTAAAGAATTGATTTGCCAAAGGGCAGAGAATATCTAAAGTCCCTTTCATGCTTGCAAAAAGGCCCATAATTTAGTCAAAACAAATCTAAGCACCACTCAAAACCATCCTCTAATCCCCCCAACCCCATAATCACCACCTACCAAAAACCAACATCATTCCTCCATCATAAAAGTAAACAATATTATCCTTCAATCATGCATTACTTGAAGACTTGAAAGCTCCCCCCACCCCCACCTCCGAAAAATAGAAGTAAAAGCAAACACTTTCACATGTAAAGCTTTAAAATAAGAAACCAAATAAGAATTAAATCTCAGTGTCATAAAATAGTGAAAACCCATACCTTTTTTTTTTTTTTTGCTTTGTTTTGTTTTACCATGGACCCTCATCAGCAGGGTAATCAAAGGGAACTTCAGTCACAGTGGAGGAATCCAGTAGATCCGGGTGCAGGAACCCATACTTGCGCAAAACCTGATTATCAGCAAAATTCAAAGCTTTGATCATCCCATTCCAACAAGATTCACCAGCATACATCCGATTATGGTCCCCACTACAAGGCTGACAACCGGTGAAATGTGTGATCAACGGTCTCCTCCAACTCCCTTTCCCATTCCCAGCTTCCTTGAGAAACTCTTCCCTGAACACAGCGTATTGCTCACTCACTTTCTCTGCATGTCTCCTCCTCAACTTAGGCACCCCTCTCTCAATTTCCAAATACCTCTCCGTTGTATTTTCATACCCTCCAACAATCTCAACCCAATACCCTTCAAAGTAAAACTCACCTTCCAAATAAATATGATCATAATATTTCTCTTTTTCTTTATAAAGCAAATAAATCAGAGCCGATTGATCATCTGATTCAGGGAAAAGCTTATCTTTGAATGTTAATCGTTGAATCTGACCCCACTTATTATAATCCTTACTCATTGGACCCATGCTAGACCAAGTATTAATCAAATCCATAGACCATTGGCAATTCCTAATCAAAAAAATCCCAGCATTTAAACTGGTCCAACTTTTACTTTCATAAATCAACTTAGGCCAACCATGAACAACCAAGTTATGGTTTTTATACCTTTCTAAGGGTAACTTAAACTCCATGTCAGTAAACAACGCGTCCGAGTCAACCCACCAGATCCACTCAGCTTCAGGGTGAGCCAACATGGCTGCTTTAACGACCGGTAACTTTGCCCAATAGGAACCCATTTTGGGGTGTAACAACAAGTGGTTGTAAAAAATATCGTAGCCATGGATTCTACAGTAATCAACCTTGTTCTTGAAAAAACGTAAGAGTAAATGATCACCCATGGGGTTCTTACATGGCTTTGGTTGGGACCCAGTTACAAGAACGATTCTTTCACGTGCTCCGGCGGCGAACGAAGGGTGATGCTTTAACCACTCTTTGCGTTTTTCATCCCAATCTTTCACCGGCTTTTCCAAGGAGTAACTCATCTCTGGATCATCGTAAAAGGTCGGGTCTTTCGGGTCGGACTTTAAGTTAACTCCGAACCCACTTTCCCTGCAGTCGACCGGATTCTTCTTCAACTTGGACGATGGCTCGGTTATGGTTTGGTCAATGCTAGGAGTTGGAGTGAAAAACGACCAAAATGACCCTACTAATAAAAGAGCTAAAAAAGCGCTACCAAAGCAAAGAAAGCCTTCGGACAGACACCAAAACATCCGGTTTCGAGGTTTTGCCATGGGCGAAGATTGGAAATGAGACAACTCAGGAGACACCATTTTTGAAAAAAAAACTGGGTTTTGAGGCTTTTATGTTGGTGGTTAAGGAGATTGGTTTCAAAGGTTTTTAACAGAGAAGACGACAAGAAAAAAAATGGGGGGGGGGGGGGGGGCAGAAATAGGGATGGCGATTTGGTGATGTAATTAATGAAGACAAACGTGCACACCGTTACGTTTTAAATGTCTTTGCGGTTGCTTACTGTTTGTTTTAAAAGTGTAGTGGCGTCGTTTCGGTGCGCCGGGGATGCTAAAATGCGCGGGCTGGAAATGCAGATAAGCGGGGCGTGAACTACGGATGGAGGATATGTAGGAGGTTGACACGAGAGATTGAGCACCGACAGTTTTGATTGAACTAGAGATTGTGAGTTGGACTCTTTGGGCTGCTAATTTCCGTTATTTCCGTTTAAATGTCTGTTTAATTTTGTACTTACTCGTAGAAAAAGTGAAAAATACAGTGTTTGGGTTTAAAGATGGATTACTGGTTAATTAGCGATGTTAATGGATTTGATATATAAAGATATAATGTTTTTTTTTTTTTAATTTTTATATTATATCATTTTTGTATTTATATTTAATAAAAATTTTAATTATATTTTTATTTATATTTTTATTTTTATTGATATTTAATAGATATGAATAATTTTTATATTCATAAATTTTAAAAAAATAAAAATAAAATTTTATTTTTTAATTTTTTAATTTTATCTTGTATATTTAAATAATTTTTTTATAAATATATATTAATATATACTTGTTTTAATAAAAATATATTAATTTAAAATAATAATTTATATTATTTAATTATTTATTTACTAAATTTTTATAAATATATAAAGTACGTATTATATTAGTTGTTCTCATCTTTTATACTTTATAAAAAATTTAAAATTTTATCTATTTTTATTTTATATATATAATGTAATACTAATTTTCATTTTCATAAAAAATTAAATTTTTTATTAAGCATAAATAAGATTAACATTCTTGGAATCAATCGCCGGAAAGCACAAGATTTGAGGACGCTTTATTTTCCATGCTTTCAAAAGGATTTTGTTACGACTACGATGAATCTTAAGATCTGGACCTGGACCCATACAAAAATAAAATATGAGTGGTAAGCAAAAAAATCTCAAACAAAAGCCCACAGTGAAATAAGTTCGCAATTTAAAATTTTTAAATTGATTTTGTTATGTCACTTATTTTTGTTGTTTTGAACGTGAGGAAAGCATTTTTTGTTGTTTGTATGAGTGACGATGACATTGTAAGAGGTACCTGCAGACAGAGTGACGGTTCAGGCCATTGCTAGGGCCCTTCGACATGTGAGCCTCTGACAATCGGGGCTAGTACATGGAGCTTCAACTTGATTCAAAATGTAGAGATTTTGCACGCTAACAGCATGAGGAAAATGCTTAGCATTCAGTTGTATGGCTGCCGAAGCATGAAGAAATTGTACATCCTCATCGCAGCATTGAAACATATCAATCCATAAGCTGGCTTTGGACCACAAATTTCACCCCAATTATAATTGTACAGGCTGTATGTTAATGAGGGTAATTTAGCATGTCTGATACCTGACATCAATTATGAACCTCAGAAACATGGACGAAGCTCTTGCCTCTGGCCACATGCAACTTAAATCCTGTAGTTTCTGTGCAAGAAACTTACGGGTATTTGCACTTGTATAACATATATTAAAGATGAAACTGGATGGTTCATGACTTTGAGACAAAAGATTTATGAAGGATATGCAATTGTTACAATGAGTTGAACATATTCCAACTGCATCGATACATTGCACCTACTTCTGTCCAACTAGAAAGAACTTACAAACAGAGGAATACTCCGTCGCCACTAATCAATTATTGTCTAATATCATTTCTCTAGCATGCATTTTGATCCCGCCATTTGAGGTAAACCAATCCTGCACGATAATGAGTGTATGCCCCAGCAACAACCAAGATGTGAAAAAGTTGGTGGCTGTGCCCAGCAATGTCAAATTTTCCAGGCATCCACCGCTCTGGAACCCTTGTGGCATAGACTAAAGCTCCGATACCATACAAAAGCCCCATCAGAACCTCATACCCAGTTGTGTGAAGTGCCTCAGGCTGGTGCCAGAACAAGATAAGCTTGTGAAGAATGGGTGCTATCCCAGACATGCCCATGCCAAAGAAAAGGGATGCACGAATGCTGCGAAACTCAGGATTCTGAAACACCGGTAATAAGGAAAACACAATTGTTGCGACTCCCAAGACCGTTATAAATCCCATATAGAGGTTACAGAAGAATGGGTTGCACATGAAGGAGTAATACACAGGAGGATAGAAGGAGGTAGATATAAGAGCGGCAATCCCAGCATAGTCTAGCCTGAGCATGATATATGATAGGCGTTCAGAGTGGCAAGAAAGGAGGTGGCATGTGCTGCTAGCTAGCAAGCAAAACATTGCACCACCCAAGAAGGCAAAAAAAGGCCATCGTGTTATCGGTCTCAGCATCAGGGGTGCTATTATATTTGCCACCTCATCCTTCACACTTTGCTGCAATTAGAAAGAACATAAAAAGTATTAGCTGCATGAAGCTCCCAAGATGCAAAGTCAAGCGATAGCAATAAGAAGAATAGATATCTACTGCTTTAACTTTCCATCCTGCAATTACTAAGGATACCACTTTTCCCAGGAAGCCCAAGATAAAGCATGAAATGCGCATGTCTATGCATTTCCGTTAAAACTATGTACACTGCAGAACCATAAGGTAAAATACTAGAGACTGCAAACAATGTGCCAGGATTCAAGCAACACTACCCTCTCCTTTTTCTGTCTCTTAATTACTCCTAGCATGATCCTATAACATGAAAATAGCTAAGAAACTTTTGAACTATCACTGTTGTGGTAGTCAATACCAATTAGAAGGACACTTGCTAAATAATCTTCATGCCATCTAATTCATAATTAAAGTGCCAGGTTTTGGGGTTAAAGCACTGAAAATTATGGAAAAAGTAATCTGTAATATCAAAAACTACAATACAAAAATGTCCCATATAGGTTGTCCATATATTTAGAGAAGGTTTCCTATGATAAAGAACTCTAAGCTTTCCATACCTTTTGCTAACTAAAAGAAGCCTTTATTGAATCATGTATCTCAACAACAGTAGCACTCTGGCCAAAAAAATAAACAATAGTAGCACCCAAAAAAATAAACCATATGCCTTTTGTTGTTTAGAAAGGTTCTAGAGTACAAGTTTTCAGTGAAAAGTTTACTCGGACAAAAGGACCTATTTTACACCCTCAGGCCTTTGGCTTGTTGGAATTTGCTCAGCCATAAGAACCTGCTGAATGTTCATCACTACACACTACAACAGATGAAAACTGTATATTCGCAATTATAGTTCCTTGAAGCAAAACTACACATACAATAATAGGACAGAGGAAAGGAAATCTTTATGGTTTTCTGCAAGGATTGAAAACAACTGAGAAACATGACTCACACCCACTATCTGAGAAAATACCATAGAGAGCCATGTTTCTATTGATTGGTTGTTGACACCATGATATGTCCATCTAGAGACAGGTTCAAAGAAGGGCAGGGAGAGTGAGGACACATGGCAAAAACCCCTGGTTTGACAAGATGTGTGTAAGAAAAGATTGATCAGCCGATTCAAACCTCTTAAGGATTTAATCTCCCCAATAATCTCATTAGGTACAATGTGCACATAACTTGTTAGGCCCTTCCCCAGCAACCCAACTATTCCTTTCTTACTCTTTACCGGAAGCTGTAAATCTTGCTGGCAGTTTCCAGTGGAAAAAGTTGTGATATTCACTGAACCATGCAATTCAGAGTCGTTTATTACAGCTTAAGTTAAGGCATTCCTCATTTCTACACTTCACCACCCAGAATTCCAATTAATGGGATATCAGATCCTCCAATCTGGCCAAATTCTCTAAACTACTCGTCAGTTAAAAATGGCACTCATTATCTTATTTCATTTCCTCCAAACCATTGACTTCTCAACATTAGAATCCGTGTACATTTACAAACTAATATATTCATCAAGTACTTGTTGGGCCCGCTCATCCTTGGCTTCTAACCTTGAAGCAAACTCAGACTCTTTGTTTTTTATTGATATAATATATCAGCTTTCTCCTAACAACTATAGAATCTTCGTAAGTACTAACCAATAAATTTGACAGTCAGCTGGACTGCTTCCCCTTGGCTTCAAACTGAAAACAAACTCAGACTTTTTCTCTTTTATTGATATAATATATTATATGTCTCCTAACAAAACCCCCTCATTTTACTTCCTCTTCTTACCTTGTAACTAAGTCCAGCAGAGTAGGCAATAGAAACTGAAAAGCATCTACTTATAAACGAGATGGAACTAACAGCATCTTAATCTAAAGTTATAAAGAAAACAAGACCAAACTCCAAATTTTAATGATCAAACAAGGAAAAAATAAAGGCATGACATCAGAAACATTTTATAATTTAACATCCAAGAATACATCAGAATAACAGAAAGTGATGTCAGTCAAATTATTCCAAAATTAGTTACATTGAGAGACAATTAAGAAGATCACAGAACAAGAAGAAATGTTAAAATGCTGGGAAAATTTCAGCAGGGAATAAGCACCAGAAAAAAATGACACTGCTCAAGTGGAACCTCAAGGAGCAGCTAGTAATTAGAAGACAGCCAGCCATCATAACTTTTGAAGTAGGCAAAATATTAAGATTTATGAAATAGTTTATTAAGGATATGAAGCATACCAGAACACAAACATCGGTGTGATTTCCAGTGGAGAAACGCTCAGGTAAACAATTATATAGAAGTTCCATAACATGCCAACCTGAGAGCGAAGGAATCAAATCCATTGAAGGGAAAGTAGTCTTTAACTCCTCCCGAAGTGTGTGTATATCAGCCTTTCTCAATACATCAGGAATATGCTGCAGAGAGTGAAGATCAACAACTTTTGGAACCTTCATTGCAGTGTATATGGTAAGGGAAAGGAAAATGAAGAACCCAATCAAATGCCTGTAAAAGTAATAGTCATACTCAACATATCATGGTACAAGTGATAACATATCGACCTACGATCTGCTAAAGCAACAGTCACCTCAAAAACATGAAGTCATGGATCTCTTCCCTAAATTTCTAATTCTTCTCTTTCCAATTCTAAACAGAAAGGTTAAAACACAATAAATTTGCTCATCATGATAAAAGTAATTAAAGAAGTGTTTTATTCAATGGATGAGGAGATAAAACCAGCTCATTCAGTCAATTTCTGTATTAAACATGAAAATTTTCAACAAAGATCGCCTTACAAGTACCCTAAGGTTACTAGCTCGCATTTGCCAAAAATTAAAACGGGTGCTTGTTAGAAAGCAAAGAAAGCTTACGTCCAAACATTTAAAGTCTCATTGTGAATGGTGAAGATGCTCAGCAAAACCTGCTTCATGGGCCATTCTGATCTATAATGGCCCACAATATACTCATTGTCCCTCAAATATCCAGGCAATGAGTGGTACTCTACCAGCTGATACTTCACCTTTTTCCACAATCTATTCCCTTTCCCTTCCTTTGAACATTTCAATGTACACTTCTCCATTGTTTCAGCTGTCATATTTGTATCTTCACAAACTTGTTCCACACTGCCCATCTTTCTGCTTTCAACCAAATAACAATTTATCAACTAAAAAACAACCCATAATTCATTTTAAAAAGGTAACCCCAAAGCCCAAATATCCTCTTTAAAAATAAAATCTTCTATCCAAAAAGACCCAACAAAGAAAAGAAAAGAAATATAGAGAGAAAAGGGTACCTGAAAAAGAAGAAAATTGAAGAATCACCAGCTGAGAATGAAAACCCAGATGGGGATCCTTCTATAAATACAGAATTCTCAGGCGGAGGACTCTCTAAACAAACAAAAAATACACATAACAATGAAGGCAAACAGCCGAAAGTTAGTTTTTGATGATAGTAAACAAAAAGAAGAAAAAGAAACTGGAATGAAGAGGAAGCCTAACCGCTAAAATGTTAAGCACGATAAAATCACGTTCCCAGAAAAAAAAAAAAAAAAAAAGAACAGTGTTTTAAGAAAAAAATTTAAGAACCAAAAAGAGAAAGAAATGAAAGGAAGAGAATCAGATTCGTTGAATAGATGCGAAGATACCGAAGGTTTTGTTTGGTAGCGGTCGCGGTTTTGGGACGGAACAATTGCGGAGGATTAAAGTGTCATATGATAACAATTGGCGGGATTGTAAAAAAAAAAAGGCTTGGATATTTTTAGTTTTGTGGTGGACCCCTTGTACTTTTTCGGATTTTACAGTAACATCCCAACAACTTTGGAAGCAATTAATATGGATGTAATTTTTGTTGATTGTAAACTTCTAAATTCTAATTATGTTGGTACCAAGTCTAAATAAGGGACCTTGGCTTTAAATGAATAATAATGGGTGAAACCTTGGGTTTTAATCAAATAATAATTGAATAAATGTTTACTTTGTTCACGTTTATGAGAATTAGGTAAATTAAATATTAAATTTGATATGGTAGTTTTTATTTTTTATAAATAAGGTCATAATCTGATATTAAAAAAATTGTAGATGTAATAATTTAAAATTTAAATTTATTTGATTTTAATTTTTTAATAATTAAATAAATCAATTTAATTATATTTTGAGTTCAAAATAATTTTATTTTAAATAAAATATAAAATATTATTTGATCGCTTTTCAAACCAACTTCAATTTAACTCGAAACACTAAGAATGAGAGAGGAAAATCTTATAACTGAGCCCTATGCTCTATGTGCATACATGTTTATCTTGCTTCATTGATTGAGATTTAAATCAAAATCAAAATTTTTATATTGAAATTAAGATTTTTTTTAAGATTTAAAAAATAATGATCTTATTTCTAACCTAAAAATATTATTACCACTTTTTTCTGCAATTAAAAACTATTTTTATATCAAACAATGCAAGTTCAAACCCATACACATTAACGATAGCTTTAGATATCATTGTTAATTTTGACCTTAAACCCAATTACTATGAATTACAGTTCTTGAATCCTATCTGACCCAATTGTTTATAATTGAAAGTTATTGTTGTTAATGATAAATAAGAAAAGTAACATAAGGGGTCTTAATGATAAATTAAAAAAGTAAAAGGGGCCATTGGTCAGTAAGATTGAAGGTTTATTTGGTAATATGATTAGGACTCCCATAACATTAAATTTACATTTTAAAATTCAATTTATAAAACGATATTACGACATAATGAAAGTTAAGAGGTGATAGAAGTGATGTTCGTCGATGAGAGATTGAGTAATTGGTTTTGCTTCTAACTTTCAACATTGGAGGCTACGTTTATAACTTGCAATAAACATTTGTTGGCTACGCCAAGTGGAGACAAATCCGAGATTAAGGGTCTCTTTGGTTTCAAAAAATAATATTATTTTTTATTTTTATTTTCATATAAAATAAACAATAAAGGTAAAACTATGTTTAGTAATTAAATAATGAAAATATTTTTTAAAAAACAAAAATGAAAATATGCCTGATTTTGAAAAAAAAAAGAAGTCATTTTCATTATTATGAATAAAAATAATATCCGAAGGTGAAAACATTAATTTGGGCTTTCTCTTAAAAGAACACGAAAGCAAATGAAATTATCTTTAAATCTTTGATTTAATGGTTAAAAATGTTTGAAGAAATATTAAAATTTTGATTTTGATTCAGACCTCTTCCTTTTTTCTTATTTGTATTAAAGTTTTATCTTCTGATGTAAATAAAATAAAAAAAAAAAAAAAAAGCAAACGAAGTTGAAAAGTAAGGCTTAGAAATCAATACCAGTTTGGAAGAAACCAAGCAAATGAAGTTAAAAAGCAAGGCTTAGAAATCAATACAAGTTTGGAAGAAACCATGCATTATTAGTTGAACAAGGTAGTGTTTCTTGTGATGACCGAATTCAGGATATTCACCGATTATAACTAAACATTATTAACATCAGATCAAGACTTGTTTATGGATTGGGATTGTATCAGTATCATCATGTCATTTTCAACATTTCGGCAACGTGATTTTGAGTATTTCCAATTTGGCCATTTTCCTTGGCTAGCCCGGAATTTCTCTTCCAAATATTCGTATTCTTCATTTGATTGAATCTTGTCAAACTTCATTTTTATTAAAAGAATGATAAAGAAATTCTGAATAGATTCTTAAGTAAATTAAAACATTTGACAGAGTTTAAGTAAATTTTTTTATTAAAAATTTTATTGCTGAATTGATTAAATTTTAATTATAAATAAAATTTTTAATAATTTTTTTATATATTATTGTTTTTTCATTAAATTTTATCTATTTATAAATTTTTATTTACTAAAAAAATTTCACAAAACTTCAATTAAAACTTTAGGTCTTAGTTGATTATAGATTGTTATCATCGTATATATCACGGTCGCTTATCAAGGAAGAGAGCAAGATGAGCTTCCTTTATCACATCACAATTTCTCACGCATTGGAGCAGTCGGTCCGTGATGAAACAGCAAGCCATGGAAAAGGAACTTTTCTTTTGGGTACTCACCGTCAGCCACGATCCTTCCTTCACTTATTCCAACTTTTTGTTACTAAAAATTCCTTCTTAACTACACTTGGATTTACTGTTTGATGTAGCCCCCACAAAGATAAGTAATTATAATCAATGAAGCTGTCGTTTTTTGAGAGAATGAAGCTGTTATTTTGAGGCAAAAATATATATATATTTTAACTTTTAGACTTACATTTCATCAAGAGGTATTTACGGGGCGGCCAGATCGAGTTTTGATCGAATTCATATTTGATATTATTAATTTATATATTTATTTAGATTTAATTTAAAATAAAATTTTAAATTTTTTAAAAATTTGATTTAAATTACAATAATAAATAATAAATTTATTTATTAAATTTAATTTATGTAATAAAAATTTTAAAAATAATTAAATTAAGTTTAATAAAATTATATTTATTATATATATATATATAAATTAAAAATAAAAATTAAGTTTAATAAAATATATATTATTTTAATTTTAATTTATATATATGTGAATTAATTTATATAATTCACATATATATAAAAAAATAAAATATATGAATTTAAGCTTGATTCGAACTCGAATTTTAAATTTTTGTTTAAGATTTGATTCAAAATTTAAATAAATTTAAAAATTATATCAAAATTAATTTAACACATTTTAATTTTTTGTTTGAATTTTTTCAAAATTTGGATGGGCTTCAAACTTAGATGAATAGCCCGATTCTTGTACCAATCTAATTTCATACATTGAATTGTAGTAAATTAATTTTAGTAAGAAATCTAAATTTTTTAGACAATAAAATAAAAAAAAAATTTAAGTGTTTGAGAATCAAAAATTAAATTTATTAAATATTATTTTTAAAAAATAATTATATAAATTAATACAATTAAATTTTATATTCAATTAATACTTTATTTAAGAGTCAAGATTTAAATTATTTTAAACTGGAACTCATGATTATTATAATTATAATATATACTACAATATATATGATGAAATAATTTGAGTTCATTTTTCTTGTAATTGAACTGGACTTACCTTTTTTTTTTTTCTTATAAATATGATTTAAGAGAAACAATTTGATCTCTAATTAAATTTTGTGGATTAATTTTTTAAATGTGTACTAGTCCCACTCTTGTTTTGATGACAAAGAAATTTTCTTCGTAGATATTAATGCATCAAGTGAATATCAATCTGAGAAAAACTTCCTGATTACAAATCAAAATCACTTTTCCATAGTCAAATAGCACACCCAAAAACCAAAAGAAAAGAAAGAAGAAAATCAATGGACACTTTGTAAAAAAGAATTGCATAAACATCACAAACCAAAACACATTCTCTTTATTATCAGTAAATCAAACTTTAATCTTCAGCTCTTTTAGCACTTATTTGGCTGTGAGTTATTATAGCTTGAATTCATATTCTTGTTGCCAATCTTCTGCAGTTTGCAGCTTCCTTGGATAGCAGCATCAAGTACGCCAGTGGGACTTGGTGGCAGTGGCTCCAAACTAGACATTTTTCCCTGAATGATCTTGTAAATCTTCTTCACCATCTCCTGCACTTGTTGTCAATAAAAGTTACATTTATAGCATTCATTAGTTGCTTTGTTCAGGAAACTGAAAGGGATCTTACTTTGTGTACTCTATTCTGCAAGCACCCCAAATGGGCTAAATCCTGGTCATCAACACTGTGATTTGTCAGCCATAGTGCCACGGCTGCTGCAAATGCTGAAGGAGGGTAATCCAGGGAATCAATGGCTGCTAAAATGATCAACAGAAACTACGATCAGATTTGAGAGAAAGAAGGGGAAGAAAATAGAAGAGATTTTAAGTTTTTTGCCAGGTCAGGAATTACCTTTACATGTACTAATAATGATATCTGAGGCACAAGAATAAAGGTGACACAGGCTGTTTTGTTGTGAATATTTGATACATGAAATCGTCGAAATGAAATAATGTACAAAATCAAAAGGAGTAATGGTGCGCAATCGCCATTTCAGAGTGTCCATGACTAAAAGCTCCATTCTTTGGACTGTTTTGGGGTTGAACAAGATTCTGGGTTTTATTATTTGAAAGTCTAGGAGAAAGGGAACGGTTGTTTCCTCCATTTTTGCTGCCAGAGAAAGGCATGATACTGATAAAAGCTGCATAGGCCACCCTTTCCCTTGCTACACATGAATAGAAAAATCCAACCAAAGCAGAGTAGTAAATAATCTTCAAACTCTTCTTAGACCCAACAAAACAATAATTTGATTGAAGCAAACAAGAAAAATGGACAATCACCAAGGTCTATAAATTACCGGCAATGCTCGAGCTGAGAGGAAACGGTCCAAGTAGTTGATAGAAAGATAAGCAGTTTCAGGCTTAAATCTGTAGAAAGAGTGTACCTGCAAATTTTTGAACAATTGCATCATGACTAGAAGAAAACGAAAAAGAGAAGAAATTCAAGAAAACGCCTGGTACCTTTAACATCCATTGGACTGCCTCTTGACGAGCATTAACAATATCAGGAAGATCATAAAAACTTGAAAGAACCTTAGATTCCAGCATTTGATCCACCTCAGAATCAAACATATTAATTAGAGAATCCTCGTCATAGTCGATGAAGGAATCTGAATCTGAAGCAAAAGTAACAATTTCACACTCATCATCATCAGCTTCCCTGGAGACAACCTCCGTTGCTGCCTCATTGCAGTACAAATTGGGAAGAGTTGGAAGGTTTAGGGACACAGCCATTGAATTTTTGTTTGTGGTAGTGAGCTGATAGAAGCTAAAATTGATTGTTTTAGGCCAGATTCCTAGCTATATTCTCCTTGTGAGTTCTGAACTTGGAAGCCTTAAAATGTTCACATTTTGCTAGGGTCAAGTGGGTCCATTCTCTTTCTGATGTAGGAAGATCTAGAGGGGGCCCTTGAGAGAATTGTGCATGAAACTTCGTTTGGAGAAGATCCAAATACTGTAGGGCCAATGATTACTTGTTTTTCTGTATTTGTTCTGTATCTCGTTACTAATTTCAAAAGTCGATATTTCAGATGGTTCTCTGAAACACCCTTCTGTAATTCTTGACTTTTCTGTTATCTTTATCGCAATCATTGTACTTTTTCCAGTTTCAGAATCCAGAGAGGAAATGAACGTAAAAGGTTCTGTTTTTTGCAGGAATAAACGAATCAACAAAAGCGAGAGATCGATGGAGAGTTCAGGAGCTTTCAAGATAACAGCTCAAATTACTGATCTGTTCCCCAGGAGACAAACTAAAGTGTCCAAACCTGATACATTGTTTATGTAAACTATGATAAACTAAGGGATCATTTGGATCCCAGTGCCACACCATTTCAATGCGATTTGCACCCTTTTTTGGTTCCAATCTCACGATGATGGTGTTTGGAGAACATCAGTGAGGCACCTTTGCCTCCGGTCCTCCACTGGATCTTTTAGGTTTATTGAGAAAAATTTCACCCAATGCACCTGTTATTTCTAACTTTGTATATTATTTTTTTTTTCTCATCTTTTAAGTCCCATCCTTAATGATAATTTTTATTCTCATTTCATTGCCATCATTATTTTTACATCTTAACATATATCTCATTATTTATTTTAATTTTACTGTTACAGTAACCAATGTCACCTCCACCGTTGTTTTCAATCTTACTGGAATTAATCTAATCACTCGTTCAAATGGATCTTAAATTAAAAGATAAAGCCTGCTCCAGATCTTAGGTAAAAATATCAGCAAAGATGCTATTAAGGGATCATTTGGATCCCACTACCACGCCGTTTCGATGCGATTTGCACCCTTTTTTGGTTCCATGATTGTGTTTGGAGAACATCAGTGAGGCACCTTTGCCTCCAGTCATCCACTGGATCTTTTAGATTCAGTGAGAAAAATTTCACCCATCGCATCTGTTATTTGGAACTTTGTACATTATTTTTTTTTTCTCATCTTTCAGGTCCAGCCTTTAGTGGATTATTTTATTCTTATTTCATTGTCATCATTGTTTTTATATCTAAATAAATATCTCATCATCGATTTTAATTTCACTATTATAATAATCAATTTTACTTTAATCATTATTTTCAATCTCACTTAAATTAATCTCGTTACCTATGCAAATGGACCTTAACTGAAACGATGAAGCCTGCTCCGAATCTTAAGTATAAAAATCAGCAATATCCCACTGCCACGCCGTTTCGATGCGATTTACACCTTTTCTTGGTTCTAATATCATCAAGATGATGTTTGGAAAATATCAAAGAGGCACGTTTGCCTCCAGTCCTCTTCTAGATCTTTTAAGTCCAGTGAGAAATTTTTCACCCAGCGTACTTCTTGTTTCCGACTTTGTACATTTTTTTTTTTTGTTCTCATCTTTTAGAGCAAATTCTTAATAGTCATTTTTATTTTTATTTTATTGTCATCATTATTTTTTCATCTAAACATATATTTTATCGTTAATTTTAATCTCATCATTATAATAATCAATTTCACATTCATTATTATTTTCATTCTTATCGAAATTAATTTCATCACTCATTCAAACATACCCTAAATCAACAAATCAACTTTTACATAATAGAATGATTTATTTTTTAGTCGTTTAACAATATACTACTAATTGAGGGTTTGGATTACCTCTAGATGTCAAATGCAAAATGAAATAAGACATGTAAAAGATTTTTCTTAATTTCTCTAACCAATTACAAAATAAAATAATAGAAAAAATATATTGTCATTTATGCAAATGCATGTTTGTTCTCTTTGTATACAATGAGAAAAGTGTTTGCAAATAAACAAGCAAAACTTCCAAACTAAAAATATGTATTGAGCTAGGTCCACCCTGGGTTTGGGCCTGAAAACAAGCTGGCTTTCTGAGAGGAAACCTACCGGTTATTTTAGCAGTAGTCCTGAGTTTAATTATTTGAGGCACTTATATCTTCTTCCCATTCTATAAAAAAAATATATAAAAAAATAATAATAAAATCACTTAATTACAGATTTTACTAATGAGGAAATAGGTATTATTGGATTAAGTTTCAAGTTTAATAGTATTAATGTGATGACATAATTCTCCTTATGAGAAACTAAATGGGTTGTTTCCAAAAGTCTACAATACTTGATCCCATATGAAAGATCTATCTAATTTGCTTGAATTATAAAACCCAACCAAATTTGATTTCACTTAAAATTAATAATTACCAATATGAATTTGAATAATTTGGAATATGAAAATACACGAATTCAAAGTTAAAATGATTTAGAACCCAATTTTGAAAATTAACTCGAATGTGAAACAATTGAAAATTGAAAATAAAAAAAATATTACTCTGTTTTAAGTTTTTTAATATCATAATTTTTAAGAATATGATCTGTATGCCATCTGAACTAATGCTCATTTTCAATATTAGGGAGTTTTATTGGCCGAAAGAAGTAGACTAACGCAAGGATTGTTGACTAGCTAACTTTCTGTGTGTTGCTTGGTATGGAATTTAACCTGTTGAAGAAATTGAAAACGGGAAATTTTAGTTAGTTAGAGTTCCACTATCTTTTTTCTTGGTACACGGTTGGATTTCCACTTTCACCATTAAGAATCCGATCCACCAAAAGCAACAGCCAAGGTACGTCAATAACTATTTGAGAGGTATATTTTGTACACTCTTCATTTTCCTAGTAACTTAAATCTCACATTAATCATCAGGAAACAAAAATCCCGTTTAGCTGTAATGCTGCTGGACCATAGATTGGAAAAACCTTTGTCATATATATATTTGGACAGTAGCTATAACATTTTCATTTTCCTTTTGCATCACCTGACGATATTGCGTGTAGGCGCAACCCAGGTGGCTTCATCATCAGTAGCTGTCTGATATAAGCACCAAAGACTAAATCTCCCCCCTTAGATTTCCTGTTGAGTTTTGCTGTAGAGGGTTGTTGTTTTTTCTTTTGGAAGTAAAGATGGGGAACTGTCAAGCAGCTGAAGCAGCAACCGTGGTGATTCAACATCCTGCGGGGAACAAGATCGAGAGGATTTACTGGTCTGTTAGTGCTAATGAAATCATGAGTTCAAATCCAGGGCATTACGTTGCACTTGTGGCAACCTCACCAACGTTAAAGAACGAAAATGGCACGCCATTGAAGCAGCTGAAGCTCTTAAAACCAGATGACACTTTGTTAATCGGCCAAGTTTATCGACTCATTAGCTTTGAAGGTAATTCATTACTTAATTTTTACATGTATAGTTTACCAAGGGGTCTTCTTTTTCTTGTTTTCATGATCTCGGGGTCTCTTTTAGATGTGTTGAAAGATTTTGCTGCCAAAAAGTGCGTGAAGCTTGGAAAACAGTTGAAAGGAGGAGGACTAGGGCTTGGGATGCAGTTAAAGAGAAAGGATTCGCCAACCGCTTCCAATCTGAATCCAAAACTTCACTCGGAATCTGAGAACTGTACTTCTGTTAAGGTGATAAAACAAAGCTCAAACTGTCAATACTACTCTTTCAAGTTTCCTGCAAAACTTGTCAATGCCTTTCCCTTGTGACAAATGTGGTTATAATTAGGAGAAAAACTAAGCTGAAAATTTTTAGGTAAAATTCTTGAAGTTTTTAACTAAAAATAATTAAATAAAAACTAAAATCGAAATATCTCATTACATATATTAAGTATACAAAATTTGAAAAAATTTGAAAAAATTTTGATATATATTTTTAGGTAGATATTTTTAGTAAAAATATTAACAGAATTTTTATTATTGAATAAGTATGGATTAAATTTAAATTATAAATAATATTTTTAACAATTTTTTTATATATTATTGATTTTCACATTAAATTTTATCAATTTATTGATTTGGATTTTTTATTAAAATTTTTATTAAATTATTTTTAAAAAAAACTTCACAAATTTCATATAAATTTTTTTCTCGTGATGTTACTTATATATGGGGACAGAATTGCTATAATCATATTCATTATGAGTTTTAGACTTTCTGAAAAAGCAATAGCTTATTAGTGAGGAAATATCTTAAATTTTGTTAATATGAAATGACTCTATACTTTGTTTTTATGCATTTTGTGGTGAATGTATGCAAGTGTGTCGCTTTCAAAAGTCGGTTAGACAGTAGGAGGTTGGCATATCTAAGAGAATTCAGTTCAATAGCTTATCTTCTTCCCCAGTAACAAAAGGGTTAACGCAAAGCTTCCAATTTGAATGGACAAGGCTAGTGAACAGGCCAATCCAAGTCGAGTAGAAAGCTTGGTTTCAAAATTGGCTAGAGTCCACAAACTTTTTATACAAATCAGTAACGGAAACCAACAATTAAAGTTTATGAAATTGTCGTTGTCTCCTATGGTGCCTTTGCCTTTGTCCTTTTTATTTTTAATCTTTTCCCTTCCTTCTCCCCTCTCTTTTGCAGCCGGAGCAGGAAGTTAGTAGACTGGGAAGCGGTGGTGGCAGCAGCAGTATGTACATGGGAAGTCATCA